>NW_006531986.1:0-63342 GCF_000263375.1 Wallemia mellicola CBS 633.66
AGTGACCAAACCTTAGTTGACCGATTTGGGTGGCTGACATGGTAACGATCTGCGTGGGAATCGTCGCTACAGTCCGGGCCCTACTGCCAATTTGGAGGCTTCGTAATTTTCGCCCAGAGAACTGCACTTTTGAAATTCTGTGACGTCGCAAGTGACGCGTCAAACGCGTCCAAAATTGGTACATTTATGACTGTAAAATCGCTTCATATTCTGATACAATTTTCATCCACACATCTTTACATTCCAGTCACAACCGCGATTTTTTCATTTTCGCGAAAATTTTGAGATTGCTCTGTGGGCTCCAATATGCATTGCTAACAACCGAGAAAAATATAAGAGGCATAATGAGCCACATAAAAAGCATGTGTAGATTCTGGTACAGCTACGAGGGCACATGGTGGCCCTACGAACTTTGCGCTTTCCACGCTGTGATTATATACAGGGCAGTTTCAAAACGCGACCGTCGCATCAAAAGCAATTACTTAAAGAATATAGAATGTATATCACGTGATTCTGGGGCTACAAGATCTATCAAAGCATCACCTTGTCTGAAAGGATGTATTCCAAGCACGAAGTGTGTTGAATATAGCATCCACCGAGCTAAAGTAATTATATGATGTTTTAAAGTATAACATCTTACTAGTTAATGGTCAAAAACCGTTGATGAGTCTCAGTATGGCGAGCTTCGCGTTATAGTAGAGCTATTCATACGACCAAGAAGTCATTTTTGCTTATATAAACTACATTAGCACGCCAAAGAGAAAACATTCAATATCGACGCACTGAATTTAATAAGAGGCCATCCTTACTTTCATTGAACAACTATATATTTGTATCGACCAAGTTTATGATATAATGACAGATGTGCATTCACCCAAGCGCTGATGAAAATGGAGTAATGAGGGCTTATTCTAGCATAAATTGCGATCAGGAATATTGTCAGATCTTCGTCATATGTACTTTTGACAGGATTTGAGAGGAGAATTTAAGTAGGTGACAGAAGCTAGGAAACGTGAAGAAGAATCATATATAAATTTGATATATATTAATAGAAACCACACAAGGGTGTAGATCTCAGCGCCTTTGATATTAGTATTATCCACACAATCGTCGAAGTTGTACTAATATATTTGACCTTTAAAATACGTGCAACAATTTATGATATCTTTGACTTAGAGCGTTCAACCATGTCTTAGCTTGCCTCATGATGCACGAAAGTGTTCAATGGTAATTCGTAAATTTGAGTTTGAGATATCTAAAGTTACTTCTGACCAGTCGGGTAGGGTTGTGATAATCATTAATCGTAATAACCATCGACTTAACCTATTGCAGCGAAGTATGTCACAATAGAGGACGGGTAACAACATCTCGAAGCAGTCTAAATTATAATAAAATATGCTATTAATATCAACCAAACCATATGTACCCGATAAAATTTATCATGTATTTTACAAAATTAAAAGATATGATTGCAGAGAGGTTTACGATATCGGAAAAATATTTCAGCGTGTTGGAGTTAGTGACGCGTTTAAGGTGAAAAAGACTATCAATTCAAATGAATAAAACTATTTTACACCATGCAATGCGACATCTGGTCACTATGATTTCCTGTTTAAAACCCGTGTTAAGCTAACATATTGCATAGCATTATACACTAGATATTTATAGATTTTATATTTCATTGTATACCGTCCGAGCGATCGTCCGAGAGAGCGTCCGAGTTGTTGGTGATTCGTGCGAATCGGTTGCCTTTTGGGTTGACGGTGTCAGCTAATAAAAGAGCTTCTTTCATTCCTTTTTAGACTTAAAGATGAACACTTTCGAAGCTGCAGTTAGTATTTTGCGTTCGTATGTTATCAAAGCTAACGTTAACAGCGTAGCGATAATTGGACAATTCCATCACTTATCAAGCATCATTTTGAACACAACAGAGAGCATGTGTTCTTTGAAGACACTGAAGGTCACCAGTATAAGGGTTTGGAAGTTCATAAGGCTGTATATCGAGCAGCAGCATACCTACAAGAACAACTAAACCATAAGAACGATCAAACGATTGGATTCTACCTAGAGAATGAATGTTTGACTTATTCAACGATGCTCAAAGGCGCTGTGGTATCTGGAAATCAAATGTTGGCTTTGTCTAACAGGAATTCGGTACCTGCATTGGCGCATCTTATCAAAAGCACGGATACTCACAATTTACTCTATGGAGATACCTCTATCCAGCTAACGAACAATGCTATGGAAGTCAAGAGTATTTTAACAAAGGAGGGATTTGAAGTAAACTTAATCAAAGCACCACCAGTTTCACTTTTGTTCCCAGAAGTGTCGGACAAAGAGTTCGACGCGCATTTAGATCCTCTACCAGCTAAATTCGAAGACGACAAAAAATCGCCCATCATCCTCCACTCGTCGGGTTCATCAGGTAGCTTCCCAAAGCCTATTTACCTTTCGAATGAAACAATTAGAAGTTGGGCATTATCGCACGATAATTCCAATGCTCAAGACATTTTGAGCTTACAAGGGAAGAAGTTCTACTCTGGTGCTCTTCCAACTTTTCATGCAATGGGATTTTATAGTCAAGTTATTAGCAGTCTGTCTTCAACTGTAACAATCGCAATTCCAAAAGTGTCGCTTCCACCACCATTCCCAACGCCCGAGTCAATCATAGAAAATATTAAGAGAACGAATTCTGACATTGCGATCGTAGTACCATCGATCATAGAAAAATGGGCAGAAGACGCCTCTACGGTTGAATTCTTGAAGACATTAAAACTGCTTCTTTTTGGTGGAGCAGGTCTGTCAAGTAACATCGGGAACATGCTGACTGCAGAAGGTGTCCCTCTCCTTTCTGTATATGGTACTACCGAAACCGGACCTTCTTGCTCTTGTTTTACTATTAGGAACTCCGAAAACAGTAATGAGTGGGGTTACAGTATATTAAGCTCAAACCATAATGCCAGATTTATCGATCAAGGAGACGGTTTGTTTGAACTTCATTTCCTGAATAATGGCAAGCATATTCCATCAGTTAACAACTTGGATGATGCGTTAGGCTATAACACGGGCGATTTAGGTAATTGTTTTGAATTCAATCCTTTGACTACAAACTGATCCTAACTAGTTGAGCGTCATCCTTACAAGAAGGATCTGTTCAAGATAGTCGGTCGTTCAGATTCTCAAATAATTCTGGCTTCTGGAGAAAAAACAAATCCTGAGCCAATTGGTAAGTTATTTACGTAAAAGGTCAAATTCGAATGCTAAACAAACTCTTAGAGCGCCTTATCGATTCGAATCCTCTCGTATCCAGATCCTTAATGTTCGGAAGACATAGAACATCTAATGGCATAATTATAGAACCATCTTTCTCTATCAGTAATTCTGAAGATTTTCTTGATAGTATTTGGCCTTCAATTGAAGCTGCCAACGATCATGCTCCACAACATTCGCGTTTACAAAGATCGCTGGTCCTTATAGCTACCGAGCCATTCCCACTTACTCCAAAGGGCAGTGTTAAGCGCAATGCTACATTAGAAATGTTTCAGGACGAAATTGAAGCCGCTTATAATAAAGCAGATGAAGCTGTTGCAGAGTCAGTACCATTCGATATAAGTAACGTTCGCGCATCGGTTAGCAATATTGTAAACTCCGTCATGGGACAATCTCTGGAGGACGTTGATTTAGTTTCCCAAGGTTTAGATTCAATGCAAGCAACTATTATCCGTAACAAGCTCACATCTGCACTGAAAGCATTCAAGGACGTGAACTTGAATGCTACTATTGTCTTTCAACATCCAAAAATAACACTACTATCCGAATATGTTGATCAGATCCTCAATGATGATAAAAAGGAACTTTCAGAAGAAGAACTTGTTGATATGAAAGCTGCAGAGATCAATGCCACAATTGATAGACATTGTGACACTATCAAAGCTAAGGTTTCCAACAAATGGGAAGAACCTGCTCGAGAATGTAATAAGGTCCTAGTTACTGGTACTACCGGTGGTCTTGGTGCTCAATTGCTTGTTACTCTTATCAGAGATGCAACTGTCGATCATGTCTACGCTGTCAACCGTTCAAACGCCATCAACAGTCTGAAGGAGCGCCAGATTAAAGCCTTAGCCGAAAAGGGTATCCCGGCGTCAGAGATAGTCAACTCAACTAAATTGACACTTATCGAAGCTGATTTAACTTTACCAGACTTGGGACTGGAGGAAAAGCAGTATAGAGAAATCGAGGAGGAAGTTGATGTTATT
The DNA here is from genome assembly GCF_000263375.1 of Wallemia mellicola CBS 633.66. Lineage (NCBI taxonomy): Eukaryota > Fungi > Basidiomycota > Wallemiomycetes > Wallemiales > Wallemiaceae > Wallemia > Wallemia mellicola. The sequence goes on from NW_006531986.1 coordinate 4,257, forward strand.
ATCCACAACGCCTGGAGAGTCGACTTCAATGTAGCTTTGCAATCATTTGAGCCGGATATCAAGGGTGTTGTGAATTTGACCAATCTGGCTATTACTTCGAAACATGGCGCAGCTGTTCTGTTCACATCATCAATTGGTAGTGTTTCACGTTGGCCTGTTGGTAGAGAAACCGTAGAGGAGCCACTAACTGACGCCAGAATGGCAGTCGGAATGGGCTACGGTGAAAGCAAATTCGTCGGAGAACGAATTCTGTCATACGCATCTTCTAAAATTGGTTTACCAACGACGGTACTGAGAATTGGACAATTGTGTGGTGATCGTGAAGTCGGATATTGGACTAGCAGTAACTGGGTGCCTGCTATTATAAAATCGGGTGTATCATTGCACTGCTTACCAACCGGTGACGATATAATCACTTGGATCAGTCTCGACGACGCAGCAAAAGCGATAGTTGATTTCTCGCATAACAGGAGAAGCAGCAAAATACACGATCTCCTTCATGTCGTACACCCTCGTCCAAGATCCTGGAACGATATCTTCAAGGTAGTCGTTAACGCGCTCAATAAGAAGGGTATTGAAGTCATTTTGGTAGACTATCAGACTTGGCTGAGCAAGTTGAAATCAGAGGACACCTCAAAAATGGTTGAAAATCCAGCAATCAAACTCTTACCTATGTTTGAATCAGGAGAGGTCTCTAACACCCGTAGAGAGTTCGTTGAAGCTATGGGTAACCCTATTCTGCAAACAGTCCGCTCTCAAGAAGCCTCGGCGACAATGAGGTCATGCAAAGAACTCAGCGACGGTGATGTTCTCAAGTGGATGGACAGCTGGTTCAACGAGCGTTTTATTTAATTTTTATTTGTAATACCCAAAACTAAATAGAATTGACGTAATATTATCTTCTTCCTTGACTTCAATGATCTCTAGAAATTCAACGAAAGAATCTGTGAGAACATTCCTCAGCGCGTTGGAGGAATACGATGATTTAGCAAATGCTATATCTCAATTGGGACCCTTTTACGATAGCAGAGAGTCCTGGTCAGATGAGCAACTAAGAGACGATATCTTGTGTGCGTTTTTATACCAATATAAGATTACAGTTAATGCTTTTTAGCTGCTACCAAGTATTCTATCTCGCGGCGCTCGTTGAATTCACTAGAAACCGTTCAAAGTGTTATCTTCAATTATATCAAGCCTTTTTTTACCGCACAACAGAAGAAGATCAACGAAAATACAGGTAGAGTCAGAATAAGAGAACTTGCTAGCGAGCACGTCGATACGTTAGACGAACCTGCTTGGAAGACTCAGACGTTCGGTATCTGGGGCACACTCCTACTTCTTATGGATGTAACCGATGTGGGAGGCAATCTACGCATTATATCAGCCATCTAACTTATCATATAGGTATCAAAAAGCTGGTTCATGTTTCTTCCACCAACGATGAGCCTCCTCGACGATCATGAACCGTACTATAAGACACGCGGAGTGAGACTTGCAAGAAAGCTCATAGACTCACTTGACAATAAAACCATACACCAAGCTGGTTTGCGTTCATTATGGGAGGATGTGAGTATTCCTATGTTCTCACAATTCATGACTTAACGCCTATCAGTCACTTTATATCGCTCTTACTTTCTTTGCACAAGAGCATGGTCCTGAATTGCTTGCTAGTACAGTTGAGGCGTTGTTGGCACTCTACAGGAAGACGACGGTAGACGTCGATACGCTTTACAAACTGACAATGGAAGGTATCATTCAGCCTTGGTTCTACTCTGGCGATAAGCTAGACGTGCTGCTACCGACCTTCACTGTTCTTCCGCACCTGCTACTTACGATGGACGTGAACTCGGTGAGGTTCCTGAAGGTAAGAGCGTCTAAGAAATTGACACAATCAAGACTAACGTATACATTTAGGTAATCATTCCCAAAATAAATGAAGTACTCATAATGGTCTCTCCTCCGACTGAACATTCACTACCAGTTCAAGTTGCAGCTCTTGACGCATTGTCCACTCTGATACGCGTATGTAAACCACGCATACAACAACGTAGAGTACAGGTACTAGAAGGTCTAGTAAAGGCTTTCGTTAAAGCAGACCTACATAGTTTATTTGCTAAAAGGATCCAAGCTTGTTACAGCTTACTTAAAGAGACCACACCTCAAATCAGTGAAGATCTTAGTATGCTTACACGTATACACCCATCACTGAAGCAGCTAGATGCTGATTTTAGTTGAATCTCAAAATGCGATCATATATACCACAAATATAGTACAATATCCAGATAAATCATGCATTTTATAGATGTTAATCATTCAACTGCTGTTTGCCAAGGCCCCGGATGTCTTATCTTACGTTTTAGGTGACATGCACATTGCCGATCGGTGGTTGTTTGCGGACAGTGATGAAGCTAAAGGGTCAGGAACACATAATATAAAACTCTTTAAGTGTCTATAAAAGGTATGTTTTACTTTCTAAACCGTTTAGACACTTTTACGGTGCAACACTCGCATTTCAAGCTAAGACTAGTTCCTGTATTTAATTAATGCCAAAAAAATCAATACATTTTTACCCGATGCCTTTAAAGTACCCTCTAGCGGAACAACGGGTCTAAAATAATTCAAGAAATAGCATTCTTCGCTTTAGGTGTTTTTACAACACTTTTTATATTCCAAATCTGCCATGTTTATATCAAACGAAAGAATATTTTCACAGCTCCTTTTATTGATGTTGTTTACTACGACAATAATGGGACAGCCATTGCATACTTACCAATATCATCAAACTCCAATCGTAAACAGAGAAGAGACATTGGGAATAGATGTTGAGCTACCTATCCGAGGAGCAGAAGCATCATTTGAAATCGAGTAAGGTGTTGTGTGGTCCATGAGAGATAGCTACTTCTAGTGATCAACATTCGATGGTTAAATTTCTAAAATGCTATCGTATTTACCACAAATATTGTACAATATCCAAATAAATTATGCTTTCTATAGATATAAATCATTCAACTACTGTGTTCCAGGGCTCTGGATTTATTTTTGCGCGGTCAAAGGTATGTAACATAGCTTGCTCTTCTTCACCATTTACTTTATCATCTGTGATTGTTTCCCTAACGAAGGTTACAACTTGTGGTGTTCCTTTTTGGCCAAATCTACCAACACGACCAGCTATGTGAGAATATTTTGTCACATCTTTGATCGGACCAGCGATCATCACCAGTTCTAGGGAAGGCATGTGTAAACCTCTGGCAGCATGTTCGTGAACTATATAGAGAGTGGAAGAATCTTTCTCTGTATCTTCTTCATATTTCAAACCACTCTCGTCATCTTCTTTTGAAAGGTTGACTAGTTGACGAGCATCTACGTCAAGCTCACTGAAGAAGTCTTCTAGTCGTTTGATGGATGCATTTGAAGGCACTATCAGTATCGCAGATCCTCTGCTATTACTTTTTGCATTCCATATTGCGAACGCTGCTGCTATACTCTCGAAAAGATTTTCATCTTCGTTAGTTTCACCAACGAATTTGCTGATCTGGCTTCGCCTAATTTGTAGTTCTTTACTGCCGTTGTTTGTATCCTCAGTTGTACGGATATTTCGTATTTCACCGTGTGTATTTACCACAACACATGAATGCTTGACTTGGCAATCTCTTTCACTGGGTTTTGCATTGATATATGATGTAGCTGGGCCCGCCCACCTTTTCTCAACCTTTAGGTGGCCTCGGAGAGGTGCATTGAGAGATGCACTCGTAGCGATGAATTGAATTTTATGATCACTACCTCCGATCAATGCATCAACTATAGGGTATAGCACGTCTTTTTTCTTTTTAGGAGCCTTTTTGAAAGATCTCGATGTCCGTCTGATTGATTTTGTTGGTAGGAGCGCATCCACCTCATCCAATGCAATGCAATTGAGGTTTTGAACAACGTTGTGTTTCTCTCGAGTGTTGAAAAGGGTTGGGTCATGTAAAAAGGCGTCAGCTAGACCATTAGGTGTACAAACGAGCACTTTTGGTATGGTAGCACGTAACGAAAGGACCTGGTCGACAGTAGAAAGAACTGGTGAGCGATACAAAGTACCGACATATCCGGAGTAGGTTTGAGGGTAGAGTATCTCACTCCAGAGTGTATACTGACGTAGTAGCTCATATGTAGGTACCATGATGATACCATGTATGCTGGTTCTATGTCCTTCGTTGATACTAGCGAAGCTCTTTCCATAAGAGAGTGGGTCGAATGTGATTTTTTTGCTTGTACTTTCTGTTGTATGAGTGCGTGGCTGCTGTGATAAGAGCGAAAGCAGCAACCCGAGAGATCTGAAGGGAGTTGTGAGCTATATCGCTATAAAAAACAAGGACATACTTTCCATCCCCAGTTTCTGCTTTCAAAAGTACATCAAAGCCATTTGAGATTTTAGAGATCAGTTCAGATTGTGCAGGAGTGGGTGTGTGTACGCTAGGGAAATTTGTGTGTAGACGATCTATAAGATCAGCTGACAAAGGGAGATTGTTAAATTTTAGACTTTTTAGTCTTATTTTCGAGAATCTCATCGTTGTCGATTCCCAACGATGGCCGAATTACCAGCGCTCAGAGATCCCTACTTTTTAGCAGCCGTAGCTGGTATCATTATAGCATTCGGTTTAGGCGGTTATCTCGGCTGTGAGTATTCTCTTTCGCGAACACTTCACGCTCAGACTTTCTAGTATTCAGCAGCAAACCAAAGCCAGTACTCGATCCGAAGGAATTCAAAGAGTTCCCTCTTGTAGAGAAGCACAAACTTAGTCCAAATACCGCCCTTTATCGTTTCGGATTGGCAAACAAAACTGATGTCTTGGGTTTGCCTATCGGACAGCACATTTCTGTACAAGCAGAGATCAACGGAAAGCAGGTTATGAGATCATACACCCCAACCTCATCAGACGATGACAAGGGACACTTCGATTTGGTCGTCAAGACCTACGCTCAGGGTAACATCAGTCTTTTCCTCGATAAGCTCCAATTGGGTCAAAATGTTCGCATTAGAGGTCCAAAGGGTCAATTCAAGTATGACGAGAATCTCACACACCACATCGGTATGATTGCAGGTGGTACTGGCATTACCCCAATGCTTCAAGTGGGTTCAGACATATTTATTTACCTATCTAACGCGTTCTCATAGGTTATTCGCGCTATTCTTAAAAACCCACGCGACACAACTCAAGTCGATTTGATCTACGCCAATGTCACATTCGATGACATCCTCATGAAGAAAGAAATCGACGACCTTGTCAAGCAAGAGCAAGATAATGGAAAGAACAGATTAAGGGTTCTTTACGTTCTTAACTCACCACCAGCTAGCTGGGATGGTGGTATTGGCTTTGTCAACAAGCAAATGATCGAAGAAAGATTTCCTCCTGCAGCCAAAGAGGGTAAGGTCTTGCTCTGTGGTCCACCACCAATGATCAATGCAATGAAGAACCATCTCAACGAGCTCAAGTACCCTGCTCCACGTGCTGTTTCGAAGTTGTCTGATCAAATTTTCTGTTTCTAGAGGTTTTTATAAGGGAATGTTTAATTGTTAAAAAAATGAATATTAATGACTAAATAAAAAGCAATTGGTTATCTGTATAGCTGGTGAGCGTCATAATTGGTATTCTTGCCATCACGATTTATCGTAGGCGTGTTGAGTAAACTATCATTGATATTCTCTTTATCAATCATGCTTTTATTGAGGGTCTCATCTTCTTCTTCGCCTAAGACGTCAAACCTAGCTTGATCTCTTCTGCGTTGACTTGCGGTATGTAATTGATTCACAAGCTCGATTTTACGATTGGTATTAATCTCACTTTGCTCAGATTCAGCTCTAAGTCTATCCGCGAATTCTACCTCTTGAAGTGTAAGCTGTTCACGCATGAGCTCTAGACACTCCTCTCGTGTCTCCATTTCTATTTCTGCGCAACGCATTTCAGCTTCAAGCCACCTCTCTTTCATTTCTTGAAGTTCTGAGAAAAGGAATTCAGTGAATGGGTCATTTTCATCATCGCTATCCAACTCGCTTCCCTCTTCGTCGTCATCTGTGAGATTGCTATCTGTATCTGGCTCATCTTCCATAGCTATACTTTGATCCCCGACTTCAACGTTAACGAACTTTTCGGACAAGCTTTCGTCGCTTCCTTTGATCGCTTTTGGTTGGCTATGATGAGTATGACCGATCCTCTCCCTAATTGCCCCTAATGTGTCTTTAATTGTGGTATTCACCTTCTTTGGTAACATTGAAGAAGGTGCTTTTGAGACTGTTACATCACGAGCTACAGCTGAGAACTTCATCACGTGAGATGTCTCCATGAAGGATGTGTCGAATGGGTTGCAATGTACCAACATAACTGCTTTACCATCCCCTACGAAGAAGGATTGGAATATTTCTGTTAACTTGGAGTGTCTAAAAGGTACAGGAACTGGCTGTAAATTTATGTGAGATGTGTTCATGTTTCTCCTAATATTCCTTCAACTTACCTTTTTGCTCTCTTGACGACGTTGGTTTGTACGAAGAGTCTCCATACATTGACCCAAAACCATCAATGATTTGTTAATGTTACCGGCTTCACGAAGACGCTCGCCTGTGTTTCCAGTGTTCTTGCTTCTTTCCGAACCAGCTAAGTCAACAAGAGAGAGTCGTGAAAATGAAACGGCATTTGGATCCTATGAGTTGTCAACGAGTGTCTTTTGAATAACAGCTGCTTACTCTCTGAGCTGCGCCATGTACTCTCATAACGCGAATGTTGAAAATTGAATGAGAGCGGCTACTAGCTCTGTTTGCAAGCGTTGAGAACACTTGTCTGTTGTGAGTACCAAGTTCGAGAAGGGCTCTCGCTTGCTATTAGGTTTTTGTTAAACAAGTAAAATAAATTGTCTCGGCTCCCACCTCTGGTGAATCACAGCGGACCTCTCTTAAACCTTCAATATACTTTGCATCAGCATCTCTATCGCTTCTCAAACCGAGCGCTTTACGCTTGACAACAATTGTTGTCTTCTTTGATGCAGCTGTTCCCATACTGCCTACACTGTTACTAGGTTGAAGATTTGACGTAGAAGGCAAGCTCTCCAACAAATCATAAACCTTTTCATTATAGATTTCAGCAAAAGATATCCAAATCGCGTACTTGTAATTCTTGTCGAGATCGAAAGACATATCCTCAGATTGTGATACTGATGATGGTTTTCCTGGGAAGACATCATGGAAGAATTGTGCATGTTGGTTACGATGTCCTGATAATCCAGAAAGAATACTTCCGTGTGGTGACTGACGCGTACTCTCAACCGCTGAGACCTTTGAAGGTCTAAAGTCGTGATTTGCTTTCAATTCACCAATGCTGTTGAAGATAACATCGAGTGTGCGTGGAATAATACCCTCTTGACCCTCGCCCTGACCACCTTGCATGGAGTATGTCTTACCCGAGTTGGTAACACCATAAGCAAAAAGGAGAGCATTTTGAGATTTAAGGAGCACATCCTCAACAAGTGGCAGAGTTGTTTGTTTGAAGAAGTCAGATTGTGATGACGACAGTTGTTTTCTTTCTTTCGACGCGGTAGATGGCATATCTGATAAGTTTGGATGGAATACCTTTGTGAAGGCGTATCTTTCAGAACTAATACCAGTACCTAGGGATAGTCTACTACCGCCCAATAAAGAATCTGGCGGAGCTGTCAACTCAACCTGAGTTGGGCTAATAACTTGTAAGTAAGGGTCGCTAAGTGAGCGATCTCTGTTACCCGCATCAGGGTTTCTGACGCGTAAATAAGTCTGTGATTTATGTCAATGGAGTTGTGTTGGGCTGACGACTCAACCCACTTTGATAGGCTCTTTTTCTGGAGAGTACTGTGCAATAGAGAGTTTACCCCTATAATTTGTAGTCGTGCGCCTCTTCTGACCCTCTGCTACGACGACTTTACGAGCTGCATTCGTCGCTGCAGTCGCTGTCGTCGCTGGCGCTCTACCAAGCGAAGGAGATAACAAAGCGTGAGCAGATTTTAGCGGTAATTTTGAAGGTGACGCTGGCTGCTTTTTCGCTTGTGACCGCGTTGTTCTCATCGTTAGCCTCAAAGAAGTTAGGCGCGTATTTTGATCTCAAACTCAAACGACGATGGACGGGGATGTGTTAGTAAATGCACCAGTTGTTATAGATAACGTAATATTTTTATTATCTTTTTATAAATATATCTCTGATATCTCGATAAGGGCTCTGGTACTATCAAAGCTGGGTTCGCAGGCGAAGATCACCCTAGCTGCTTCTTTCCTGTAAGTGGAGGCGATTTGTTGAGAGATACACAATTTATAAGGCCATATTTAGTCACAGTAAGTGCGCATCTCTAATAATCTCCCCTCTAATGTGGTTCCCAGCGTTGGTAGACCAAAACATGCGAGAGTTATGGCTGGTAGCTTAGAAGGAGAACAATTCATCGGAAGGAAAGCACAAGAACTGCGCGGTTTACTCAAAATTAAATACCCAATGGTCGGCTTATCTCCTAATAGAGTGCACATACTAACGTTACATAGGAGCACGGAATAGTGACAGATTGGGAAGATATGGAGAAAATCTGGTCTCACATCTATACAGATGAACTCAAAGCTCTCTCTGAAGAACATCCCGTTCTGCTCACGGAAGCTCCACTCAATCCGCGACAAAATCGAGACATCGCTGCACAAATATTCTTCGAAACCTTCAACGTACCAGCTTTGTTCACATCAGTACAGGCAGTCCTTTCGTTGTATTCTTCTGGTAGAACAACAGGATTGGTTTTAGACTCAGGTGATGGTGTTACCCATGCCGTACCTGTATATGAAGGTTTCAGTATGCCACATGCTATCAGAAGAGTCGATGTTGCGGGAAGGGATGTCACCTACAACTTGCAAATGCTCCTAAGGAGGTCCGGATTCAATTTGACGACGTCAGCTGAATTAGAAGTTGTGAGAACAATCAAGGAGAAGTGTTGCTACGTTGCTCTCAATCCACTTAAAGAGGAGAAAGAGGCTGCTAGTAGGGGTGACAATGCACGCAAAGAAGAATTCAAGCTACCTGACGGTAATACAATCAAAGTGAGTGTTTGTTTTACTATTGAGCCCATCTGATGAGAAATAACCAGCTGGGTCCTGAAAGATTCAGAGCTCCAGAGATTCTCTTCAATCCAGAGCTAGTCGGCTTAGAGGATGCAGGTGTGCACCAGGTCGTCGTTGACTCAATAAACAGGTCAGATCTTGACCTTCGGAAGGCCTTATTTGGAAACATAATTTTATCTGGTGGATCAACCTTAACGAAAGGTATGCTGAAGTTGTTCAAAAGCTCTTGTCTCACACATACTAGGCTTCGGTGATAGATTGTTGGCAGATGTCAAGCGACTAGCACTCAAGGATGTCAAGATTAAAATATATGCTCCTCCTGAACGTAAATACTCAACATGGATCGGTGGTTCTATTTTGGCAGGTTTGAGTACATTCAAAAAGGTAAACTCGCCCCTCTTAAAGTAACATAGCTGACAACTAGTATAGATGTGGATATCAGCTGAAGCATTTGCTGAGGACCCAGATATAGTACATAAAAGAGCCTTCTAGGCACAGATTAATTTATACCCAATTATATTATATGTGCAAATGATATAAATAAATATAATTTTGTTAGAGCTTACACATGTTTAAATACATCGGTAGGAATTCCCGCTAGTTCCTCATAATGAAGCTTTGATAATGCTGCACTTTTAACTAAACTTAAGTAGCTAGCAAGTGTGTTTGAACCAGCGACGCCTTTCTTGCTGAGTGATGTTGATCGTCTGACGAATTCGAGGTAGATGCAGTAGCGTTCATCAGCGACAGTGTTTGCGAGATTGAGTGCTTCGTCGATGTATCTTAAATGCATTATTAGCGGGATCAGTGGTAGACAGTAATATTACTCACCTAATGTGAATTGATTTCGCTGAGTATAATGAGCTATGCAATCTATGTACCAACTCAGGAATGTAGATTTCTCTGATTCTTTCCAACTCTGCGACTCTCTTTTCGTGAGCATCTGCACCTAGTCTCATCCATTCAGTAGTGAAGATATCCATAGTCTTCTCCTTGACAATATGTGTGAGTGCCTTTTGGTGTTTTCGTTAGATAGAGATAGTTTCAGATTGCGATTACTCACCTCAACCTGATCTGACCAGGCTTTATAGTCCAACTTGGCGACTTTATTGGTATCAGGTTGCAAAGTCCATAATTCAACAAGCTTTGTGTGACTGTCTAATAATTCAAACAATTGCTGATAACCACTATACTCGACTATTTGATCATCAATGCTTATCATATCATCCTCCTCAGTTTTGCTGTTTGGTTGGTAGGCCATCAAGTCGGCTGGTAGCGACTCAAGTAATTTGAAAGCAGCTGAAACATTTCCACTTGTGAGGAAGTATCTCATGAGACCATTGCTCTGTATTAGTGCATATCTATATGTTTCTTTTGCAAAGATTAACCATTCTATCGACCTCACTAAGGACAGATCTTTATATGATAATCCACTGGTGTTTGCAAATGCGGTAATATCCGGTGCGTCTATTGGTATTTCAGGTAATCTTGCGAATGTATCAATAAGTGTGAGTTCAACTGTTCTGCAAGCAACTCTCTCCAAATCGAGACCATGCTCAAGGGTTTGTAAAAGAGCAGCTTTTCTAACATCAATTGGTGTTGCAATGTCAAGTGAATAGAGGTAATGTGCGAATGACTCTCCACCTGCGCCTTCACCGAGGCAACCGGCATACATACCAACCAACTCTTTACTTTCATTACGTTGTTCAAGGGTGCGTACATAAGCTTCCAAAATAACCTCAGCAGGACCATTTGGAACATCCTCACTTGGGTTTTCTCCGTCAATTGCACGAAGGAATAAAACCAAGTGTGCGAAGAATCTCAGAAGGTGTGCAAACGCATCTGGTGATAGCATAGATGCTGTTTGTTGAATTTGTGATGCAAAGTTGGTCAAAAGGTGACTGGTTCTTTCCAACATGACGTTTGTTTGGGTGATTCTGAACGGATTATGTGCTGAATTACCAACATCTCCACCGAGTTTGAGGATCTCCTCGAAAATTCCCTCTAAATCTTCTGCAACTTGCTCTCCTTCTTGTGCCTTAACTGTGTCAACGTTGTCATACCAATAACCACCAGTCTTTTTGAGTGAATCATCTATCTTTCTTTCCATGAGAGCATTCACGCGTGCCCAAAGATGATCCTCCCAACTGTTGCAAACAGGTAACACGGAAGATAATGAACCGGATAAGCAACCATAGAGTGCTCTTTCGTAGGGATCAAAGTCAGGGTTTTCACTTAATTGAGATGCTATTTGTTTCCATAATTTACGTTGCTTGTTTCCTGAAATACCATTGTTGAGTGCGATTTCTTCAGAAGCTAATGAGGGATCGTCCCATAGTTGACCACCACGTAAACTAGCCGCACGCCAAGGTTGATCGGAAGAACGACAAGCGTCTAAAGCCAAATCCATCCTTCCTAGTCTGACGTATTCGAAGAGGGTACGCGTGAGGGGTTTATCGTATTGGCTATCCTCAACGTCAAGCTGTTTGTGTTGACGAACTGGTGCATCTGGATCCAAAGACGTTACCAACCCAGTGGTTGTGTTACCCTGTCTGACAGCCAATTTGAGCTTGTTCTTTGTGTATGTTTGATAACCTTTGCGAATTTCCACAGGGTATAGAGGTGTAGGGATGTTATGAAGCCACTGTCTAATCGCATTTAGCTCCATCAGTTCCTTCGACTGAGAAATCAAGGGTTGAGTGAGTGTGAGTGGGGGGGTGTACTTGTTTGCTGCTAAGATTTCCTTGGCGGATAAGCCATCATCTAATCCATTTAAACGGTCATCATACAATGCATGTATGAGATTCCAGGTATTCCTCTCCAAAGACCAGGCTTCACGCTCACTTTGATCGATATTAGTTTTCAAGATCTTCTCGCAAAGCTGAGCAAATAAATCTGGTAGCTCTAAGACGCTATTCGATTGGTTGTTAGAGATTTCTGATAAAATCCGCGCGAAGTCTTGGTAGACCGTCATCGTCGTTTGCTAAGAAGCTTCTTTGCGTTCAACCACCAAGAAGTCGCTATCAAATGAAATGAATAAATTGGGTGGAATAGCTGGTATACTTATTTTTGTATCATCACTCATCGCCTACGCTGCGGAGACTGAGCTAGCACAAGTTGTTCAGTCACGGTTGGGCTACTCGAAACCGTACTTTATGCTATGGCTAGCCCATTCTAGCTTTAGTTTCTGTCTACCTTTACACTTACTTCTCTTGAAGCTTACGTCTAGCGTACCATCCAGACTTTATCTCAGGGGGCTAGCACTGGCAACCCGCAATGAACTCACCCCAGACGCACCACAGCCTTCAATTGGCGCCGGCTTTTGGGATATCCTCCCATTAAAGACCAGCTTAGTTAGAATGTTTCTTCTCACGGGTCTGGCTACCTTCGCAGCTATCTGCTGGTGGGTATCTGTCAAGTACACGACGTACGTGTCAAACAGTACATTGATCTTTACAATAATTAACGACTACATAGCGTCGCAGATCTCACTGCTATTTGGAATAGGTGAGTTCGCCTCCACACTACATCACTCACCTGATAAGCTCACAGCTCGGCTTTCTGGGCATACGTATTTGCTGTGTACATTCTCGGAGAAAAACTTCAGAAGTCGAAACTAGGCGCCGTCCTCTTGGCATGCTCTGGTGTCGTACTCATTGCTGTGAGTTTCTCACCTGATATGCTACCTCACAGCTAACAATGTCAGTATGGCGGTGAAAGATCCTCCCGCGATGACCCGCTCGAAGATGGTGAAGTGCGGCCAAAGTTCTCGGCGGTATTGCTCGGTGATTTACTGGTCTTCATTGGCAGTGTCACATTTGCACTGTTTGAAGTCTGTCTGAAAAAGTATGCAAGTATCTCAGAAAATGATGATGAAAAGGATGTTCTCGATGACCAATCAGACGCATTTAGCTTTGGTAGCATAGAATCTGATGATGATGTTGAATCACAAAAGAAGGCTAACAGCCGCGAAAATTTCCACGACAACGAAGAAAGCGATGAACTATATAACAAAAATATACACGAACACGAAGATGAAATGAATGATACCCACAACGCTCAACGGCCGGGTTCAATAACCCACTCAAATTCCGCATCACCACTGATCAACAACGCTGACAGCGGTAATGTTCATCGGATGCAATTTGAGAGAACTGAAAGTTCTGCTAGTATATCCACATTAGCGATACACCCTCCTTTTGGCCTGTATCCGAACCTTGTTAGTACGACGATAGGATTGATTACATTCTTCACCCTCTGGCTTCCGATTCCAATTTTACATTGGATTGGCTGGGAGAAGTTTGAATTACCTCCATCGGGTGTTGCTTATGGATACATCACGGCAATGATAGCATTCGGTATGATTTTCAATGGTGCATTTATAGTAGGTGAAATTGTGATCTTAGGGGGGGTATGTCTGACGATAACACTTAGGCATTATGTTTCATATGGGGTCCTGTGATGGCATCCGTCGGTGTGAGTAGTATTTCGTTACTGATATTTATCTAACGCAACCTAGTCGCTCCTCACAATCGTATTAGTACAGATTGTTGATGTACTTGTAAATCACGTACCTCTCACACTATTCAGTGTGCTGGGAGGCTCACTTATTATACTAGGTTTCGTTCTACTTGTAATCACCTAATAGTACTTCACGCAAGTCGCATATAATAAGAACTGAATTGATATATTTGATAGTTGCATATAATATACAAGATAGCTACTACCTTGCGATGCGATTTTGTACAAATCATCGCATTATCGAGAACCGTGTTTAACGTGTATCAAGTATAGTACACCGATGTTCTTAGTGTCTGTCTAATCCAGCCCTTCAAAATTATTAAAATTTGCTCCTGTTTTGGATAACTCGAAATTATGTACATTTCTGCTAAGCTGAGATTCGCTGTTTACTTATTCTAGGACTAGCTTCTGATAAGTACTTGCTCAGAAGACAGAACCAGTTATGTGCCTTGACTAAACAAAACAGCATTTACAGCGTCTTAGAGTGACGCTGCAATATGCTACAGATAGAAAGAATAAGGAGTAGGAGGTGATATTATGCTACTGTTGTAGATTTACTATGTATCATGCTGCCTTTATACACGTAATTACTCATACTTATTTACAAAGACATGCTGCTTTAGAAAACAAAGTCAAGTCTTTCAACTAGAATAAAGTATATTGTTGACAACGTACCTTTTCGATATATAGAACTCTTGTTTGTAACGATGTATTGTTTAGGTTTATCATGATCGTCGCTCTACCCTGAACATCATTTTGGGCGTTTGAGCTCCACAAAGTATTATGCATTACGCATATAATAGCTATTTTTTAACAATTCCGCAAGCTAGAACTGTCTATTTTGATTCACTCTGATGTAATATATTGTACGTACGAAAGATATACCAAGTAAGGGAAAATGATGAAAACCTAAAAATTCGTTCAATATACATGGATATGTCGCTTAACTATCTCTACTAGTCTAAATGTTTGTCGCATCTTTTGACGCGATACCGCTCCATCCCGAAATTAGTACGCGGGGCTTCCATTGGATCAACTTAGCGTCACTCTACCCCAAATGAAAACATATCAATCATGGTGTATTCTTGGTAGCATTCTTAGTCGTATTTATAATGCCTAACTCGTCAATTGTCCACACTTTAGTCGGAAACCCGAAAATTTTATTTCGTTAATACAGACAAATTAGCGAAAATGTTAGGTTTCTGAGAGGATTAAAACGTTGTAGCTTTCTAAGGTTTGCATTCATTTTTTTCCGTATAACTACTCGAATTTCATTGGTTTCCCTTCCTTCTCTCAAACCACTCCAAGAAAAATGTCAGAGTTCAAGGCAGGTAACGCAGCAAAGGGTGCAGGATTATTTAAGACAAGATGTGCGCAATGCCATACCGTCGGCACTGGTGAAGGCCACAAAGTAGGCCCAAACCTCCACGGTATCTTCGGTAGAAAGTGAGTTTTAGCACCACACAGCGTCAACGCGCTAACAGAGGGCAGGACCGGTCAAGCTGAAGGCTACTCATACTCAGACGGCAACGTCAAGAAGGGTATCACCTGGTCAGAACAAACCTTGTTCGAGTACCTTGAAAACCCAAAGAAGTACATTCCAGGTACTAAGATGGCCTTCGCTGGTCTCAAGAAAGCCAAGGACCGTAACGACCTTGTCACCTGGCTCGTAAGTAATCTTTTTAGTAGCGCTACACCCTCTGACGCGACCTCTAGAAAGAATCAACCGCTTAAAAATATAGAATGTAATAAGCTTATAAAAATAATAAATGAACTCTCTACTCTATGGTCTAGATACGTTGGATTAGCCGGATTTAGACACTCCTGGTCTTAGATTTATCTAGGAAGATCTTTTGTGATACGTTTCTGAAACACCTTTATAGAGTTTTTATGTCTCAATCAGCATAGGTATTGCTCTTAACTATGCGTTGCACGTGCGTATCTGTGAATTACGCGTTTTATTTACCTTTTGCATCATTAGACTCATTTCAGCCAATCAAAATGCATGTTTAAGTAATATGCAGAGTTTATACAAATAATGGTATATAAATGTTAGTGGATATGATAATAACTACTGATTATTATAGTTACGGTGTTGCAGGCATTTTGCTCATTGAAATTGTCCAGAAAGTGTCCTAGTAGAGATGATACAACAGAATTGAAGAAATTGTGGGAATTAGATACGTAAGCGTGTAATATACTGTGAATCTTCTTGTAAAGAAGCAAATTAACACTTCCTGAGTGAGTTATCAATGAGCTCTCCATCATGAGGTAGCATCAATTCGCAAAGTCTGCGCTGGTACGTGAGATCGAATGAGATAATATCCACTATGTCCCCTTCAAATGTATTAGTAAATGCGACTAGAGCGATCTCATGTACAACGCTGATAGCAGGGTGAGCACCTGTTGCCTTATTTCCTGGGAATTCGAGAGATACAGGTGGAATAGACATCTTCACAATCTCTGGGGGATAGTACCTCATTATGGCACCCCACTTTCTGCCCATGTCGTAGAGTGATGATGTAAGACGAGGGTGTTTACTAAATAAGAAGACATCATGGACTAGCGTTGTTAAGTGTTACGCATTTTCAAGAAAATCTTACTCACTACTATGCACTGATATATCAAAGAGCTTTATGTCTATAATCTTAGTCGTTGTCCTCGAGCGTGTAAAGACTGTGTCTAACGCTGGATTGACAAGACGTTGTACCATGTATTGAAAGATATTTGTAAGGTTGGAACTTTCACATTTCAGCCTTAAATCAGCCCGGTTCACTTTTATCAACAATGGCCCTTTCACAAACGCACTCAAATGCATATCTCCAAAATTAAAGATAAAATACTATGTGAAAGAGAGAACAATGGGAATTTTTCGGGCACTACTATTGGTTGATATGTTGTGCCTTTTGAATTCATTCGTTAGATTGCCTTTGTTTCTCTACACCAATAAATTTTTAGAAGCAAGATAGGAATATAACACTTTAATGACATGTAGCAACGTTGTATATATTTGCGCCCCACTGCGCATCTAAGGGTATGTTGATCAGTGTGTCACAGTTTGTACGTTGGAGGATCGGCATTGATCCCCAGTTCGGACTAGTTATAAGGTGGTAAACCGCTTTAATAAACCAGATGCTCTATCTGACCTCTTTAGGTGCGCTGCTTCACTCCATGTAGACCCTATCTGCACAGGACTGCGCCAGAGGGAGGAATTACCTATAACCGTAAACCCCTAAAGAAACGTAAATTATATTAAAAATCCACGCGTTACGCAAACAACTACCCTTAATTGAGACACGGACTATCTTCACGCAGCAGATCAGCTTTGTAACCTAAACAGCCATCATCTGCATACATGATGAACAGAAATAGCAGGAGGAAAGCTAGGAGCTTGGATTTGGGTGTTGGTTTTGACGATAACGACTTCAAATTGCATAGATCATGGCATAGTCGGCTGTCTTCCTTCAAGTACTTGCCCACGAATAGATATAGTATCACATATGCAACCATTGGTTTTTTGTAGGTAAATTATACACTTAGAAATTATCTTATCCGCGCTTAGGATATTCGCTCTCTCTCTTACAAAGTTCCTTATGTGGTATCTCAACCCAGACAAAAATCCACTACCTTGGCGAACGTACTGTCAAGATACTTTGTCATTCCCGCACGAGTTGGCGGATAGCCTCGCACCAGTAACGATTTTGGTTGGTGTAATGTCTATAGATCGATCCGCGGAAAGGCGAAACGTTATACGACAGACATATGCTAGGAAGGCATCACCGAGGGATGGCACCCACGTACAGGTTATATTCTTTATAGCACGGTCGCGTCCATCGCTTAGACACGCTATACATCTCGAGCAAGAAACATTTGGAGATCTGGTTGTTCTCGACATGAAGGAGAATATGAATTCTGGGAAGACGTTTGAATTCTTTAATTGGGCATCAAAACATGCGTGGATACCTGACCCCGCTACACTCCCTAGTCACCTCATTAGTTACCCATCTGCATACAACCATCAAGATACTAATGCACATGAAAGAGTTATTCAACAACCTAATGAGGATGGTTTTGATGTTAAATTGGATAATCTACGTAAGGAGTACCAACGAGGATACCAAAGAGATCATCATGATATCAACAACGATGATCCCTCTCAACACATATCTAATTACGTCCCTGGCACGGGAGTTAAATACAAAAGACCAGATTTTGTCGTGAAAGCAGATGACGATAGTTTTATTATATTAGGTGAACTCGAAAGACATTTGCGCATATTACCAAAAAAGTTGGTTTATTGGGGATACCTTATCAAGAATAGATTCATGGGTGGACAAGCCTACGCATTGTCATTTGATTTAGTGGAGTGGATTGCCTCGAATAATTTCACCAGGGGTCACCAAATCGGCGCCGAAGACAATTTGACAGCGAGATGGATGAAGCATCATCCTAAGGCAAATGAAATTAACTGGGTTAGTGAGAGGTGTTGGATCTACAATCATCCAAGAACACATACCGTCTACAGCCATGGGTTTTTGTTCCCAAGTGAGGTCACAAGAGTTAAAGAGGAAGCTATACCTGGATCAGTGAGTATTGATGAACAAATACGGCGAGGTCAAGGAAATAGAAACCATTCAGAAGCATACTCGACTGTGTTTAAATGGGGAAAAGAATACGAGGAACCACGTAAACATCTCAGTGTGGTAGATCGCGTGGCTGCACTAGTTGAAGGTGCCGACGAGAGTTTAAACTCTGAGGAGAAAAAGCATGGAGTGGTAGGCCTACCAAGACAATCGCTATCTGAACGATACGAAGGTCGACCATGGGGTGGCACAATAATTGTCCATTTCATCAAACGACATGAATGGTTTTATGAAACAGCCTTGGCATTCCTTACAGATTGGTCACTTATACCACATTCAAAACCTA
The DNA here is from genome assembly GCF_000263375.1 of Wallemia mellicola CBS 633.66. Taxonomy (NCBI): domain Eukaryota; kingdom Fungi; phylum Basidiomycota; class Wallemiomycetes; order Wallemiales; family Wallemiaceae; genus Wallemia; species Wallemia mellicola. The sequence continues at coordinate 22,801 of NW_006531986.1, forward strand.
TTGCATCAAAGAATTACTGGACTAAGACTAACGCGTTACATAATAAAGATGACGACTTCGATCGACAAAGAGGATACAGACTAATCGATATCACAGATGGAGCTGACGTCTACAGATTCCGAACGTCTTTGGAACCTTTTCCAACTAATTAAAAACTTGTATAAGGAATAGAAGAAAACATACCCCTCGAACAATTTTACAGTTAAATCTAGTTGCTCTATATTGTAATTCTATAATAGCATTTTTGTTAGTTTTTTAAATTACTGCTTTATTATAAATTATATACAGTACGCGTCATCGTCCATACGTCTTGATTATCTACCACGATGAGTAGTTTGACGACAGCAGCAGGTATATTATCCTTATTAGATGAGGATGATATAACGATAAAAACACACGCATTAACTTCCCTAATTGGTGTCGTAGACCAATTTTGGGCCGAGATATCTGATTACGTGGGTAAAATGTGAGTAAACTGGTAGAAGCTAGTGGAATTTTTAATACTAACAACTACAATAGTGAATCCCTCAGTGAAGACGAGAAATTCAGCCCGGATTCGAGAAAGTTAGCTGCGTTGATTGCATCAAGAGTTTACTACCATTTGGGCGCAATAGACGACTCCCTTAGTTTGGCATTGGGTGCTGGAAGCGCATTTGATGTTAGCCAATCAAACGAATTCGTAGAGACACTCATCAGCAAATCGATTGACACATACGTACACCTCCGCCAAAATAATGAAAAAGTAGACAGTAGATTGGAGAATATAGTAAATAGAATGTTTGATAAGTGCATTTCTGATAAAGAGTACAAGCAAGCAGCTGGAATCGCTTTGGATAGTTTGCGCTATGATATAATCGAAAAGGTCTTCAATTTGTCGAAGGATGTCAACATTTTAAGATACGTTATGGAAGCTACATCTGACGTTATAGTCTCATTAGAGCAACGTCAAGTTATTTTCAAACTACTTGTCAAATTATTCAGCTCCAACATTCTCAGTTCACCTGATTACTTCTCTATAACACAATGTCATCTTCTCCTCAACGATGGTAAATTAGCTGGTGAACTCCTTGATAACCTCATCAAGAGCAACAAGAAGGAAAACACTTTGATTGCTTACCAAATCGCTTTCGATTTGGTAGATACTGCTTCACAAGATTTCCTCAGTCATGTAACTAACGTCGTCAAGGAAGGTGAAGGCGAGACTTACGACAAATTGAAAGAAATTCTCAGCGGAACACTCTCAATAAGACTCAACTTGGAGTTCCTCCATCGTAACAACAAGGCTGATCCCCTCGTACTCAAGAACACAAAGGAGTCACTTGATGGCAAATTCTCCTTATACCACAATGCAGTATCATTTGCCAACGCTTTCATGCATGCTGGTACAACCAATGATACATGGTTGAGAGATAATCTAGAGTGGTTAGGTAAAGCCAACAATTGGTCAAAATTCACAGCTACTGCCGCCCTCGGTGTTATTCACAAAGGTAATCTCAACCAATCAATTCAGCTTTTAGAACCATACTTGCCAGGTGCTACATCACATGCATCTGAATATTCAGAAGGTGGTTCATTATACGCTCTTGGATTGATACATGCAAACAATGGTGGTCACTCACTCAACTTCCTTTTGGATCACCTCAAGCGTGTTGGTGCAACTGAGGTTGTTCAACATGGTGCAGCACTTGGTTTAGGTATTGCTGGAATTGCAACCAAGAATGAAGAACTCTACACTGAATTGAGAAACGTTCTCTTTAGTGACTCAGCAATTGCAGGTGAAGCTGCTGGATATGCTATGGGATTGATCATGTTGGGCACAGGCAATGAGAGTGCTTATGAAGAGATGTTGCAATACGCACATGAAACGCAACACGAGAAAATTATCAGAGGTTTGGCTATCGGTATCGCTTTCCTAATGTACGGACGTGAATCTGAAGCTGATAAAGTAATTGAAAACCTTTTGAATGACAAGGTGAGTTGAGTGGTTTGGATGATTTTCCTTTTTTACTGATATCATCTCAAGGACTGGATATTGAGATATGGTGGTGTATACACCATTGGTTTGGCCTACGCAGGTACTGGTAACAACAAAGCCATCCAGAACCTCCTCCATGTCGCCGTTTCAGACGTTAATGATGATGTAAGAAGAGTAGCAGTTATTGCACTCGGTTTCATTCTCTACCGCAACCCAAGTCAGGTTCCAAGATTAGTTCAACTTCTGTCAGAATCTTACAACCCACATGTTAGATGTGGTGCTGCAATGGCTTTGGGTATAGCATGTGCAGGAACAGCATTGGATGTAGGTTATTTTGAACCGTCCACTTAGCACTCACTAACAAACCACTAGGACGCTATTGAACTTCTTGAACCATTATCAAAAGACCCAGTTGATTTCGTCAGACAATACGCTTATATTTCCCTTGCTTTGGTATTAATCCAATCGAATGAGCAAAATGCACCAAAATCTAAATCAATTAGAGAACACTTTGCTAAGGTCGTCAGTGATAGACATGACGAATCAATGGCCAAGTTTGGTGCAGCTATCGCTCAAGGATTGATTGACGCCGGTGGACGTAACTCAACAATTTCAATGCAATCAAAGAATGGATCAACGAATATTTCTTCTTTAGTTGGTATGACCTTGTTTACCCAATTTTGGTTCTGGTTCCCATTAGTTCACTGTATAAGTTTGAGTTTCACACCAACATCATTAATTGGATTGGACGCTGAACTTAAAATACCTGAGATGGAATTTGTTAGTAATGTTAAACCATCACAATTTGCCTACGTTAAGGCATTGAAACCACCAACAAAGGAAACTGCGGAGAGAGTTGCAACTGCTGTATTATCAACAACAGCTCGCGCTCAAGCACGTCATAATAAAGCCAAGAAAGAGAAAGAGGAAGCTGAAGGTGGCGGAGATGTCGAGATGGAAGAAAAGGAAGAAAAGGAGGAAATTACAAATGAAGAAGAATCAAAGAAGATTGAGGTTAAAGAACCAGAACCAGAATTTGAAACTAAGAGTAATTTATCAAGGGTGACACCAAACCAAGTACCATTCATTGTTTTCTCAAGTGACGGACGTTATACACCAGTTAGAAGCGTTTCACAAGTTCCAGCAACTACAAGAGTTAATAATGGTAGCGGATCATCTACACCAGTTTCAATAAATAGAAGAACGCGTAGACCAACGATATCGTCAATATATAGTACAACACCAGCATCAGCAGGTGGTGCAGGTATTCTCATCCTTAATGATCATAAAGAAGGTGAAGAAGTCAAGTACATTACACTTGAAGCAGGTGGTGGACAAGGTGGTGTAGGTTCGACGACCGCAGCTACAACAAAGGATCAAGGAGGTGTTGATGATGGTATTGAAATTGATAATCCACCAGAGGCATTTGAATTTAACTTTGATCAAAGTAGATAAAAAGAAATAAAATGTTTTAATAAATTTATTCTACAAAACTCTCTTATTTTACGTTATGTTGATTGATTTCTAAGAGAAAATCTTCAACCGTGTTCCAATATTTTCGATCCAAACAAGTATCATTGTGAGTACCATTTGGAAAAGATTTGAAACTGGATATTATACCATCTTTAACGGAACTTTGATGAATGTTATGGAGCTTTCTCATATGTGATACAGGTACGATCTCATCTTGTGTTCCAGATAAGAAGAGAATATGTGTCTTTATTTTCTTAATTGATTGTTCACTATTCCAAATTTCAGTACAGAGGAAGGTGAAAGGACGAAGTAGAGGTAATAATGTGGGTATAAGTGATGGTATACTTCTAAAGGTGTTCTCAAGAATAAGTGCGCTGATGTCATCAGGATGATTGCTTGCAAGATCAATACATACAGCACCACCTATTGATTGACCGTAGAGTATAATTTCATTATCTCTCGTTAGTTCCTCCTTTTTTAAGTATCTTAGTGCTACTTCTGCATCCATCCGTAATCCACTTTCTGAAGGTTTACCTTCACTCTTACCATATCCTCTGTAACTGACCATAAATACGTTATAATTGAATCTCTTATAAAACACCTCCGCGAGTGGTAATCTATGTCCCTTTGAGTGTATGAGCAAGTTAATTCTTGCTAACAGTCTCGCACCTACCATATTACCTGCATTCGCATGGAAAAACAAAACAGTTGGGGTTTTCACCGCTTTATCCGCTTGATGAAGGAGATAACAATTAATTTTATAACCATCTGATAATAGTGTTACATTCTTATATGGTATATCATATAAATCGGGTGTATCAACAAATTCACGTGAGTTGGCTGGTAAATTCGCAGGGTAAATTAAAGAAGTTTGATAGAGGTATAACAATAAACCAGTTGAACTAAAGGCTATGACGGTTAAACTAGAGAGTATTTCCAGATAATTCATTCTGTGAATAAACTAAAACTTCAGTTATTGTGTTGTAATCTTTATTTTTTATTTTGAACTTCTCCAAGTTGAGAGGTGTATCTAAAGAGAGAGAGTTGTTGTGAATTTGATCATCACCGTCGCTGTCGTCATCAAGTAGATTGTCTAAAATTGTATTAACATCTGTTTGTATATCTAATGGCGTAGACGGTTTAATATCATCGTTGATATTTTTAGACTTCTTTATTGGTTTCGATTTACGTTTGATATCATTATTGACGAGGTAATTTCGTTGTATGTGTGTCTTACAGGATAACTGATTCGACATGTATTCAAGGCATTCTAAAGATGACATCATGTCTTTATAGTTTAGACCAATTAATTGACCATCGTCGAGTACGCCAATTTCGTATAAGCATTTTCCATTACCTTCTAATAATCTAAACTTCAACTGAGTTATGTACTTGTCGATTCTATCTTTATTTGAAGATAATGATAATTTATACTTGTACTCGACATTCCCAGTGTCTGTTTCTTCCAGCAAACTTTTGTAAGGTGCAAATTCACAATCAATATCAGGCCATAGACTCATCATCGTCGTCGCAATCAAAGAAGTAAAATTTCAATTACAAAATTTAGTCAAAGAGACCGAGACCCATGTCGTCGTCAGATTCTTCCTTGGCTTCTTCCTTCTTTGGAGCTTCTTCAGCAGCAGCTGCTGGTGCGGCACCGGCAGCTGGAGCTGCTGCAGCTGATGCTGATGGTACAGAGGCGAGCTTCTCAGTACCTTGAGCGATCAACTCTTCGAGGTTCTTGCCGTTCAACTCTTCAATGAGCTTGGTGAGGCGGCTTTCGTCTGCCTCAACACCGACGGTAGAGAGGAGCTTCTTGACGTCTTCAGCTGATGGGGAGGTGTTACCACCGACAGTGAGCAAAAGGTAGGCAGCGACGAGCTTCATCTGGGTATTGTCAGTGAAATAACCAAGCGAGAGCTTCTCTACTAACTTCTGAGTTAAACTGTTTAAAGGTAGAACCTGGTCAAACTCTTGAAAGGCGCTCGAGTTGCAAGAGAGAAGAAATATTCTGAAGATTTTAAAAAATCAATTTTTATACAACGATTAGAGAGATAGTAGTATTTAAATAAATATATTATATTATACATATAATGCCATATTAAGCATCCATACTAGCCATCTCAACTCCTTCGTGATTACAGAATATAGAAGAATATATAGAATTTTTCTATAATATTTCTATTCTCCTTTGTTAATATAGATTATATTTAAATAGTCGTTTAAAATCTAAAATTTTGCCAAATAATCTCCTCTTGTAATTTTTATACCTGCCTTAGCGAGAGACCGTGATGAGCGCCCAATACGATGGAACCACCAGCGCCGTAGAGGCAGTAAGTAGTTACTAGAGACTACAGCGCACTTCTCTTACTCTACCAGGCTGAGCTCAAGAAGCGCCGTACATTCCGCAAGTTTCAATACCGTGGTATTGAACTTGACCAACTTCTCGACTTGAAGAACGAGGAGGTGGGTACTACTAGATACCTAGGCTACCTTTACTAACACAACGTCTCAGTTCATGGACCTCGTTCACGCTCGTGCTCGTAGACGTTTCCAACGTGGTCTCAAGCGTGGTCCACTCGGTTTAATCAAGAAGCTTCGTAAGGCCAAGAAGGAAACCCCACCAAATGAGAAGCCAGCCGTTGTCAAGACTCACCTCCGTGATATGTTAGTCGTACCTGAAATGATTGGCTCACAAGTCGCTATTTACAATGGAAAGGTTTTCAACACCGTTGAAATCAAGCCAGAAATGACAGGTCATTACTTAGGTGAATTCTCCATTTCATACAAGCCTGTTAGACACGGTCGTCCAGGTATTGGTGCTACTAACTCTTCACGTTTCGTTCCACTCAAGTGAGTTTTTCATTTTTTTATGATTTGTTATCACTTCAAATGAATGCATTTCATGAAAAGTATTTTATTCTAGTTATTATAGCTATTATAGCTATCTAGCTAGTCAAATGGTATTCTCTTTACATTACTCTTCTGAGAGTAGGCTTCTCCAAAGGCTGATGGCACTGGTATTCCACAGCAGTCTGAACCGAATGTTCCATGGTGTTTTGTTCTGTCGACGTGTCCATGGTTATGTCCACAATCTGCGTCTTCCATTTTTGCATCTTCAGGCATTCCTTCAGGACATGGCAGTATACTACCAAACAAGAAGTGTTGTATAATAGGTAGTTTACCCAGTACCTCCGCTTTGTACATCTTAAACATCCCTTCATTCACCTTTGACCAACTTTTGACAGCTGAAATGTCATCCAACATTGGTGAATGCCAACGTAAAGATGCTGTCTTTATACTGTTAATGAAACTAATGCAACCTAAATACATGTACGCGCTTGAGAATTCGTACATGACTTCGTTATCGTGTATGCTCTTAGGACGGAGGTATTTATGACTACTGAGTTGTCCACTACCCCAAAGGAATGGCAAAAAGTGATAATCGTCAAGTCCCCATACACCGTGACTTCCTGCAGGTTCAAGCCAGAATGTTGATTGTAACTTACGCATTATAGTGATGTATCTTGGTAAATAAAATGTAAATAAACGTAGAGCTATTGTAGAGTTTACTCACCTCCAAAATATCCTCAATACTAATGCACTAGAGTCAGCATCCTCGAACAATCCCAATTTGTCAAGACATATAAGCCAGCATAAGAAGTTCAATTCCATTCCACTGCCATAATCGATACGTTGTTTGTTACCGAATGATTCATTCAAATATGGCGATAATTCAACGATTGATTCTCTCGGAATACCCAATCCACTGTGTAGTTCATCACTGTTCTGTGGTACTGTGAGTAAACAAAGCATACAAACTAGTCAACGCACTTCAACTAGCTTATCTATAAACGTTCTAAAGCCCGGGTTACCAAATCTTGATTGATTGTTCTCTATAGGAGGGCTTGCAGAAGCGATTTCGTCGATTTTATCTAATAACTGTAGTACTTTTATAACGCCCTTCTCAAATCAGTTTGTTAGATTACTTATACACGCCACACTCACGTCTGATACGTGAACCTCATCAGTCAACTTCACGTCAACTACCGCATTGTTGAGTTTATCTATAAATTCAACGATGGCGTTGAATGTACTAGACGATTTGAACAGCTGGAGGTGCTCGTCTAGCACTATTCTCTTCCTTGGAATCTCGTACATGATTGTCTTCTCTTATCAAGTTCACTATCGAAATAACAATAAATAAAATTATATATTAGAACAAAAAATCTATGCACTCGCTTCATGAAGTTGTAAAGCGCAATCTTCACCACCACTAGCGAGTATTTGAGAATCCCAGGCTAAACCGAGTATTTTCTTTTCATTTTCCTTCTTTCCGTTGGAGGGTTTTCTAACAACCGTGAATAATGATTGCTTTGGTGAACGTATATCCCATAATTTAATGTTACCATCCATACCAGCGCTTGCGAAGTGGTTAGGAGATGTTGGATGAGCGTGTATAGCCTCTACGATACTTGTGTGTCCGAGTAACTTTTGTGAAATGTTGCTGCTTGCACGCATATCCCATAAAGCAATACTACGATCGACATGTCCACTCACAATTGTCGATGGTGCGACAAGACTGTCCAAACAGCGGATGACGCTGCTACCAACCCGCGTGTCATTCTCTAACCCAACACCCAAATCCCAACTCTTGAGGCTATGATCTGCACCACCTGTGTATCCAACTGTAGGATCAGATTTGCTAAATGCTACACCGTTTACACTCCCAGTGTGTCCTCGCAATTGATGAAGAGGTGCCTTGCGTAATACGTCAACCGTCTTGGTCTTCTTACGCTTCTTTGTTGATGGTTCTTCATCTTCAATCTCAACTTCGTGGGATGATGGAATGTGGGTGTCCCAGAGACAAACCAAACCATCCCAATCTGCAGACAAAACTGTCCATGGTTCGCCCTCAGTCAATGGCTTAGCGGATCTAACTGACGATACTGCATTTTTGTGGCCTGTGTATGCCAACAACTGACTTGGCTTTCCTGATTCTGGTATATCCCACAACTTGAGTGTTGAATCTTGTCCAGCTGTTACAGCCTTATCACCAACCCAGGATAAATCCAAGACTGGTCCGTTGTGTCCAGCCAACTCGTAGATCTTTTCGTTCCGACTGTTCCATATGCTAGCTAAACCGTCGTAGCTTCCAGTGAGAAATTTAGCATCACTGTGGCTTCTTATTGATACACTAGAAATCCAATCGTCATGTAAATAGGTAGAGAGGTGCTTAGGTGGTAGTATAGAAGGTATGTAAGATAAATGTAAAGTTTCTTCCTGAGTGTTCGCCGTTAGAAGTTGTTTACTCTGCAGTGGATATACGTACACCATTACTTATTTCACTCAATACAGAGCTTAATTTACCACCTGTACCATCCTCACCAACAAAGAAATCGAATGGAATAGCTTTGCTGTTCTCTAACAAACTATTGATCAACTGTGAAAGCTGGTATCTCTTCCAGTTTGAAGGAATCATGTACATTTCCTCTGGAATTGCATGCTGGCTTGAAATTGAGTGTAAAATTACAGGCACATTATTCACTTTATCCTCTTCAGACATCGTTGATAGAGAATAAGAGCTTTAGTTTAGAAAAATGCAGATTCATAAAAAAATAATTTCATTCTTCTTCTTTTTCTCTTGTAGTCGCAAACATTTCGGTAGCTTCCCGTTTAGTTAGCAATTCAAACACCCTCGAGGCTTCCTCGACCGCTTTTTCAGAAGGTTCTACGAATGGCGCAAATGTAGTAGGTTCTTGCTTTATAAGCTCCACGTCTGTTTTTACATCAATTTCACGTTCCTCTTCGACGTAGACCATTAAAAATTCTATGTCTTCTCGCGATGTCGTCAGACTATTTATGTACCCCTCGAAGAGCTCATCAAGGGTGGCTTCTTCGTTATCTGATAAGGTTGCTGCAAAATAAACTATGTAGTATCCGGGAGGACATACACCTGATGTACTGCTTTGCCAATGTACATGCACGGCATTGCGTATTCCAAAGGCCATCGGTGGGTATCCCAATATAGGCGACTCAGGGAGTGGATCGACATTAGGCGGCATATTCAACACCATAACAGCTCTACCAATCTTATTGATCACCCTTGACGGCTGATTTAGGTATAAATTTTTCGCATTTGAAATTACTTTCTTTACTGTGAATGTTTCTTCGAAATTATGCAATCTCACGCTATACTCTGAATCGCACTTCTCTAAACTCTCTAAGGCGTGATTCAAGATGAATGTAGATCCATGTACTGCGCTAGACCTTTGTAATTGTGAGATGATTAATCGTAAGTGACCTCACATACCTGCAATATCCTTGTATTATATCGCCGACGCCGCCATATTGAGAATAGAGGAAACATGACGGTCCATACACACCATGTCCATTCATGAAGGTACTCATACGGTTAAAGGCCGAGTGGGTGTCTTCATCGAGGTTTATAGCCATTCCGAATGAGTATATAAGAGAGTAGAAAAGCGATATAGGTATCTCTGGTTTATACTCGGATAATTTCATATTTTCTGTTATGATTTAAGTTGTGTTACTTTCTTGCAACACCAACATACCTTCTTTGAGGAACTCCCTGGAGGCGATCCATTGTAGAAGCTTCATCAGCATTCTCTTGTCTTTCAGGCTGATCGTCGATTTGAATACTTCCTGCTTCGATTTGGGTATTTGAGTGAATTCGCCATCGTTGTAGTGTATTAAACTATCGACCAACTTAAAACTGAGATAGTTGAAAACGCTAGACTTGAGTATTGTATCCAATTGATTTGATTTACCTCTCTCGGTGAGTATTACCGAGGGATGTCGGCTGATAAGGAACTTATTTGGATTCTTGAGGTTGTTTATCTTTATAGTACTACTATCCAATTCAGTTATAGGTAGGGTGGCCCAATTATCGCCGTAATAATCATTTTTGTCTATATGTAAGCACTTGTATCCAGCTGAAGAGAGTGCACTGTTGTGATTAAGTAGGACTCCAGCAGGACTAGCACACTCACCTGGATAATATAGACTCACTATATCCAGTACCGACTATTAAAAAGTCAAATTTATTATCATTCATAAAAGATGTTGGTAGTTCAGTTACAAGAAATGTTCAAGTTAATCCAGGTTCTTCGTCGATCGATCTCTTTATCTTAAGCATGATCGTCGTCTTCCAGTTATCTAATTTCGTCATTTTGTCATAGTCAACGACTAGTCCTGTGTATTGTTCTTGATCGCCCTGTTCGATTGCGTCAATGGCGCCTGATAAGAATTTATGCTCTCTAGTCTGCATGAACGAAGGGTCCATTTCTGCGAATGTGGCTATAGCTCTACCCGCGTCGACCAGATCACCTGCAGCTAACCAACAAAGGCCAGCCTTAAAGAAGTATTCTTTCACACTGAACCTCGTAAGCGGTGATTCGAGTGATTGTTTTATAACTTTATCATAATTACTAATAGCCCTCTTGTATTGTTCTAATTGTGCTGCAATGTCTGCAACGTCTTTGTAGCATGCGCTCGCTGTAGCTTTTGCATCCTCCTGTTCGTACCATTGTGCAGCTTTCTCGTATGATTCTAAAGCCAGGGTTAAATCTGCGAGTTCGTTGAGGTATATAGATGCAATTTCCTTCATCCTGTCAGCTGCTTGTCTAAATCTACCAGATTCGAGTAAACCGTTGACAGCTCTCTGGTAAGCTTCTACAGCGACTAAAGGGGGTGTTAGTGGTGCAAGCTATCTCTACGAGATAACATACGATCAGGGTTTGTTTGCTTGTATGCCTTTGCAGCCTCCCAAAAGTGCTGATTAGCTTCGTTTTTCTCATCGGCTTTTATAGCACATTCAGCTGCTCTGATGAAAGAGTCACCAGCTTCTTTAAAGCACTGGTCAATCTTGAACTTATTGGCTGCATCCCTGAACATATCTGCTGCATCCTGTTTACGCTCTCTGGTAGCACTGGGACCCCAACTGAATAAGCCACCTGATTGATTAGCTTTCTTTTCTGCTTTTTGATATAGCGAAAATCCTTGAGATTTGCCCATCACCGTTGGTATTTAAAGAGACACTCTCTAAAATGAACCTTTATGATGTAAATAATATAAAAATAACAGGAATTTAAATAATAACAACTTAATTTAGGAAGTTAAACTATACAACACAACTAATGAACGTGATAAATACGAGAATTTAGCTACTTTGTTCGGTATCATTCAATCACTTGATTATTTAGAAAGAGCATACGTCAGGGATTCGATAAACCAATCAGAGTGCGTAGTTCTTGATTCTTATTCAGCGGCTTATCAATCCACTAGATACTCTCCCGCTTGCGTCAAGTTGCTGGCCCAGTTTAAGACAATTTTAAAGTTGGTGGCTGGCGACATTGCGGGTTCTGTCGATGAATTTATGGCAGAATATAAAGTACGCTCTCTGGTCGCATATAAACTACTCTTACGCTTACTTTAGATGGACTGTCCTGCTGCTGCTCATCGCTTACACGTCGGTGTTCCTGCCACTGTCGAACATTCGGCAGAAGAGGGCGTTGAAACTGGTAAATGGGTAGCAGAGACGACTCAGGTGGGTAGCAGTCATCTTTACCAACATGGCTAACTCACTAAAGTGCTTTATCACATTCATGGACGCACTCAGACTAAACTTACGAGCGAAAGACCAGTTACATCCTATGTTGACAGATCTTATGAGCGTCTATTCACGCTTCAAAGGCTCTTCTGAGTGGGAAGGCAGACCAAAATTAGTCGGATGGTCAGTAAAAGTGATCATTCATTTCAAAACTAACAAAAACTCAGGCTAATCAGTCTAAACAAGATGAAAGCTGCTGATGAGATTACAGATGAGCAATCTCGGCAGGTAGGTTGAGATATTTGAACGACTATAACCCCTAATGACCTCATTTAGATGTTGTTTGATGTCGATCACGCGTATAATGAATTTTTTAGATCTTTAGGGAAGAACGATGGATGATTAAACGATTAATAGAAAATGTAAAGTAGTTGAAATGCTAAGTAAAGCAACAAAGCAGCCATTGATGTTATGTTTGCGCTTGCTATATTGTGTGCTGCATGAATTTTGATTTGTTCGGGGATATGAACAGCGAACTGTTGTATTTGTTGGATATTGATATATAGATAGTTGAATGTCGGTATCAAAAGAACAGCAAAGCTAATCAATTCCAGTTTATACCTTCTGTATATGAAGCTATTGACGAACTGGCTGGACAAACCAATTATGAAGAGTGTGTTCATGAAAACCTTAACAGCCTGAGGGCTGTTGTTGAAAGTGCTATAAAAACCGATAGCGTTTTCACCGTTAAATTTACTATTATCCATTAAAAGCTTCAAATCTTGTGTGAAACAAATGAAGAGAATACCCAAACTGAATGAAACCGAGGAGAGTGTTATACTCTTTAGTAACGTCCTGTATAATATCAGAGTGTGTTCTATTTAAGTTATTTTTTTTATTTACATTTCCTTTAACCTTGATAGTCACCTACATACAACTACAGCCCCCTTCTTGAGTGACGACGAAGAAGCCAAAAAGAAAAATGGTAAATAAAGAACAAAACACACTAGAGGCTAATCTAACGATAATCTAGCCACCACCAAAACCAAAGAACTCCCGAATGCTGACGTTAATCAACTACAGGCTCAGAGTCACGCTAAACGACACTCGTCAGCTCGTTGGACAGATGCTAGCTTTTGATAGACACATGAACCTTGTTTTAGTTGATACTATCGAGTTTAGAAGGTTGAAAGGTCCTTCTAGCCAAGGTGACATCCCAAAGGAAATGAAGAGAGCACTCGGTTTGATTGTTTTGCGTGGAGAGACTATCATCTCTATCAGCGTTGAGGGTCCACCACCTGTGAAGGAGGAAGATCCAATAAGCAGCGGTCCAGGTGTGGGTGCACCAGCTGGTAGAGGAATGCCATTGGGTGCAGGCGCTGGTCCAGCTCCACCTGCATTCCAAGCACGCCCTATGCCATACGCTGGTGGTCCACCACCACCTGGATTCCCTGGTGCTGCACCTGGATTTAGACCACCGCCTGGGTGCGTAGCTAGATCGACATAGTATCTCCGACTAACACTACTTAGTTTCCCAGGCGCACCTCCTCAATCTATGCCTGGATTCCCAGCAGCACCACCTGGGTGAGTAGACACGTCCAAATAGAGATCTCTAACAAGAACAGCTTCCCTGGTATGCGTCCACCGTCAAGTTAATAATATTTATTATAAAAATTATTTTGTACTTCAATTTAAACCGTACTTTTCTTTCTCTTCTACGATCAACGTGATATGAAATGGTATGAAATATATCGCGATAAATAAAACGACTTGACGCGTTATAGGAGGATATCCACACTATAGTCATAAACAGCGTACAAGATAAGCTCACTGAGCAAGGTATACCAGCTAGTCAGCTCCCGGATATTATCTCAAACTTAGCGAAAGACGGACACCTTTCAAACTTCATTACAGCAGAGACCTTGGAGAATGTAAAACACTTCGCTAACACAGATAACCTAGAAGCAACTTTCGTCAGTTTGGATGGCGTTTTGAGCTTAATTGACTCCTTGTTGGTATCTTCTCCCAAACAGGATAGTTTGCTAGATGAGGAACCATTAGAGGAGATTAGTTTCATGTCTACATTAGATTCCCCGCGTAAAGACCAAGTTCAACCTTCGGATGGAATCACTCCTAAGATAAATCGTACAAACAAATTCAAGAGACCACGTCCAGCTCATAAAGTTGTTAGATCTAGCTCAAGCGTTACAGACTTGAGTGATTATTACCCATCAGATAATGAATTGCAATCACCGAGTACGAGTTCACCACCTCAAACCCCAAATTTAGACAATATACCGGACAGTTATAACAATTTGAATGGTTTGATGTTATCATCTAACAATCAGAATAACGTTAGTCACTTTTATCTCATCCTGACACGCTCTAATATCCCCTTCAGGATGCCCTAATACAAACGCAAAACCAAATACGAGAATTAGAGAAACGCAATAATGAATTAGAGAAACGACTTAAAGAGTCAGAGCGCTCTTATACCCAAACGACATCTCAGAATGAAGATTATATATCCGTCATGGAGGACCAATTGAAAGATGTGCGTTACCTCTGCGATACACGCGACTACTAACGTAATACACAGAATGATATGAAGTTAGAAGCTCTAGCACGTGAAGAAAAGGATCTTCGTGCCAAAGACGTGAGTTGATAGGATTGAGTTGTGTCTTATGGAGTTCTTACACATCACTACAGCGTCAGAATATGTTTACGATCAATAAGGTGTGTTAGGAGTTAATAAAAAAGCCACGTCTAATATCATAAGCTTGAACACGATATAGCTACATACCAACGTCAAACTGAATCAGCACGTATGCAAGCCAACAGTCTGCAAAATCAAGTGCAGGATGTAAATGGTTGGTTAATGATTATTAAAGCGTATACTTCTAACATTCCTATCAGCTGAAATTGATTCACTCAGAGACAGTCTGCGTAAGTGTCTGTATGATTTAAATATCAAATCCAACCGTGCACTACAGGTGAGAAAGATAGAGATGTTCGTGAAGCCCGTAGCAGAGCTGATAGATATGAACATGAAATAAAGAAGGTGAGAATTCAGTAAAATTAGTGACGCTCCATCTAACTAAACGCCAGTGGGAAAACGAGAGAAAAGGTTACGAAGATGCACTACAAAGAATCAAGTCACAGCTAGAGATAGCCCGGAAATCTGAACGTGTATTGGAAGTACAGAAGTCTGAAAATGTTGGCTTGAAAGTGAGTGGATTCTATCTCTAAGATGTTCGTAACACCTCTCGAAAGGAAACAATTGACAGACTCCGTGGAGATCTCAGCCATCAATTGACATACAGCGGCTCATCGCAGGACGATAATGCCGGCCAACTTGGTAGTGTTTCCCGGAATCTAGGCAAAGAATTAGCAAGACAATTGACAGAAGTTGACAACAGCGCCGGTAAAACCCTCTCTAATGAACCATCTGAAGGCGAAATTGAAACTATCGTGACAACCCGCCGGCGGAAAGTCAAGCCGTCGATTAGTTCACTTAGAAATATCGAAACTGATAACAACACCGATAGCACTGAATCGCCGCCTCCATATTCACAAGGAAATGAATTTGAAATCGTCGAGGATGTAAAAAAAGTTACCAACAGAGGTGTGCAAGTCACACCGGAAAGTAAGACAATAGAGACGCAGACATCAACAGATGAGGATAAATCAAATGATAAGGAAGCCCACTCTCAAGATTCTAAGAAGTCATCATTTTGGAAAAAACTCTCGAGTAATTTGACATTCAAGAGGCGTAGGAGCGTTAGTCATACCATCACGATATACTCAACAATAGTTTTCCTTTGCGGTATGATTGGTGGCGCTTGGATCTTACCTTCTACAACTAGTTCGCTTGAAGCTGTTAGGTCATTATCTGGTTATGATGACAAAGCACTCTTCGTAGCTTATAACACCTTCGATGGAGCGTCAACACTTCTAAATAGTGATGGAAGTTTAACTCATTTCTTACAAACTTTAGTCTGGAATGGTTTAGATTCTTCACAGTTATTCCCTTCCTAGATTTATTTATAATTATTATATTATGCATGATGCTCTCTTTACAAATTTACTGACTATTCAAGAATGGAGATAGATAAGAAAGTAGAATTATTGTTCCTCATTGTCTTTCCGAGACAAAGATATTGAGACAAATGAAAAGGAGAGAAGAGTGGAGCTGAGTTTAGAGAGCTTAGAACAAGCAACCGATGGCAGCTAACATTACACCAGCTGCAGCGGTAGTCACACCAATTGAGGTTGCTGAGCTATCATCGTCGTCATTGTTGCTGCTGCTGCTGCTGGATGGTGATGAAGAGGCTGTTGATGCTGTTGAGGCCTCACTCCATGAGCTAGCTTGAGTTGGATTGAACACACCGAATGCGTCACAGTAGACACCCGCTTGTGCGGTTAAATTGTAGCCTATTATGGTTAGAAAATATAACACTATTCTAATAACACCCACCAGCGTTAAGAAGACAATCAGAGCAATCACCGTTATTGGCCAACGTGTCTGTCATCTTTGGACAAGCGCAGGTAAAAAACTTCACCTCGTCGTTCTCTGCTTGATCGTGGCAGTTGTTGTAATCTTGCTGAAAGTCTTTGCATTGGTTGTCGTAACATCTATCAAGTGCAGTCTCCTCTGTATCTTCTGTTTGTCAGTCTCGTCGTATAAAAGACAGAAGACGCACCTTGAGCTGAAACAGCTGCGAGAAGTACTGCAGTAATAAAAACCGAAACGTTTATCTTCATGTTTTGATGATGGGAATCCTGTGCTAAGAATATAAAAGTCTTTTTTGTCCCTTAAGTAGTCGGCGGACAGTCTTTAGAAGCGTGTTGACAGCGACATAAAATGACAAAGAGCTGTCACAAGAGAGGTAACTAAGTCATAATGTATGGTTTATACTATCTAGTTTACTATTATTTTCATTCTAAATATTCTCCCTTGACATCATACCGTGAATATGAAAGTGGCGATCGTTGGCGGAAATGGCTTCTTAGGCTCGGCTATCACTAAAGCGGCTGTTGGCCGTGGCTGGGAAGTCAGCAGTATCTCGTGGGTAGCGGATATAGACTATAGACACTAAACTAAGCTAGATAGACAATCAGGTAGACCATTCAGGACACCATCCGGACATACGCCTAAATGGACAGATGAGGTGTGTCTAAAATAGCCGATTGACGCTTATTTAACCTACCAAACCAGGTTAAATGGACATCCGCGAATGTGTTTGATCAGAATACATACGCAGACGTAATCAAACAGTCAGATGCAGTTGTCCACACTATAGGAATACTCTTAGAAAGTGATTATAAGAACGGTCCATTGGATGCTCTCAAGGGTTTGATAGCTGGAAGAGAGAATCCAAACCCGTTAACTGGCGGTTTATACGAGAGGCTGAACCGTGATGCGGCTATACGCGTAGCAGACGTTTACAAGAATACTAGAACCACACAAGAAGACAATCCATTCGTCTATATCTCAGCAGCTGATATATTCAGACCACTCATACCATCGAGATATATTTCAACAAAGAGAGAGGCAGAGGAATATCTGAAAAGATTAGATGGTATAAGGGATATTAGTCTTAGACCTGGATTGATGTACCACCCACACACCCGGCCGATATCTACGATACCTGCAACAATGATAGATATTTTGAACAAACTTCCTAAACCTTTTATTAATGGTTTAGATGCCGATAGTAATTTACAAAGCGTACAAAATTTACTGCATACTTCCGCATTGCATATCGATACCGTCGGAGCAGCAGCTTTGGAAGCTATACTAGACAAAAGCCAATCTGGAGACGTGAATGTGGACGATATTAAGAGACTGGCATGGAAATCTTAAAATTTTTAATTGGAATGTAATCCCTAGTAAATTACTTGTGATTTTATACAACTTGACTGAGATCTTATAGATCAAAGAAAGATTATTAAAATACAGACTCAGACAAAAGCCATGCGCGTTAGTTAGAAGTAATTTACGCTGATATTCACTTAATCTACCACAGGAATGGCTCAGTAATGTCAATGTGTTCCATTATAGGAAACCATCGATAGTGAGACGCAAAAGACGGGCGTCGGATACGCAAAAAGAGACCAACGATCAAGGTTTGTCTAGTAAATCATTAGCTAGACTTAAACCGATGGTCGTTAGCAATGATAACACAAAGGAGCAACTCGAATTAGATAGTATTGACATGCGGATAAATGATAAAGTAGAGAAAATGGCTAATAAAGTAAAGAATAGAACATCGCTACCAGCTCCTAACAAGATGAAGCAATCACAGAATACACTATTTGACGCATACGATATCGCTAAAATATCTGAATTACGGAATAATGATAGTAATTATTTAGCTATACGACGCGTTTTGGCAAAACCTCATAATAGATGTTGTGCCGATTGCCGTTCACCCGATCCATTATGGGCAAGTTGGCAACTCGATTTGATACCAATGGTTATCTTCATTTGTATTAATTGCTCAGGTTGGCATCGCTCTTTGGGTTCTCACATTAGTAAAGTGAAATCAATTGAACTTGACGATTGGACAACCGAACAAATTAAATTAGCGGATCGGACAGGCAATGATAAATGCAATTTATATTGGGAGGCTAACAAACCATCCGATATACCAATACCCAAACCGAATACTAGTGAAATTGGTTCATACATCACGTGTAAATATAAAGACAAGCTCTGGGTAGATAGCCGAGCTTTCGTTTAACGACGTTCATTTATCACGGAATTTCTTCATATTCTTATTGGCTAATGGGTTATTAATAATTCCAAATTATATTTATACCATCTTTTTTTGTCTATACAAGTCAAATACATAATTCAAAACCATCCCTTTTTACCAAATTTCTTTTCTTTCTTCTTTTCAACCTCTTGCTGCTTTTGTATGTGCTTCTCAATCTCTTTTTGCTCCTTTTTCAATCTCTTTTCGTCTTTCTTGTCTGGTTTGGGTATGATTGGTTCTCCTTTCGCGTTCATTGGTGGTGGTGGTGGTGGCGGCTGTATCTCTTCTGTCCAGAATTTCCTATCGTAAGCTTCTTGTAACTTTTTGTAGTAGCGTGCTTCAACTTCCTCAGGTGCGTAATCAGGTGCGGTCTGTTGTGCCTTCTTATCACTCAATTCTCTACCTGGATCGAACGAATATTTGTCCAATTTACCTAATGCCGTTGATGCACTCGAGAACTTCATATTCGCTTCATTTGTGAGCGTCGATCCACTACCATACATATATCCACCTCCTAACTTGCGCAAATTGTCAACGAATTTCATAGGGGTGAAAATATCCGTTGATCCTGACAATTATATTAGAATGATTGCAATTGATAGATGATACAACCTACCAATGAGTATGTCCCTGCTGGTTGAGTTCGCCAACTCATACATAGCTCTAATTTCGCTGTAGAGCATACCTCCACATACAAAGACAAGCACTTTTTGTTTCTTAAGGTCTTCATTGTCCTCCTTCATTGAAACCTTCTTCGATGCACTCTCATTCACTTGTGAGGACGAAGAGCGAGAAGCTGTCGCCCATGTAGCCCTAGCAGATCTCAAACTACCCTGAGAAGGTGCCGGTGTGACCTTCTGCAATGGTCTGGTTGATGGACGTGTACGTAAACTAGTTGAGGGTGGTTCATGTGCACCATTTGATGGATTTTCACCTTCTAGTGTATTCTCAAATTTAGGGAAATTTCCATTGTCAAGTCTCCCTTGTAGTAATTCCATTACTGTTGTCTTCAATGCAGGCACATATCTACTTGTGTCATAAACATCTTCGCCCGCCTTTCCGCGATACTTGTACTTTCTAAATGATTGTTGATTTTGATCATTCTTGCTAAGTTTTATACCCAAATGAACGAGATTGTCAATAGCTTCTTGTTCAGTTGGGCCAAGTCTTGCATGTTGGTATAATCTTCTTTTGTCTTCATCGCTAACACCCTCTTTAAAAATGATATACAACGCGATGATACGTATTTTATCCTTGTTTGTAACGTGTGGTAGATCCAAGAGTGGTACCATTTGCTCAATCAAATGACGTGGTGTCCGACCATCTGCCGTTTGACCAGTTGCGCAGCATTGCTCAACTTCTGAGACTTCCATTAAGTGTCTATTAGATACTTCTGCCATACATAAACCAGATAAGTTGGTATGGATGAAGGCCTATTCACATCGTCAAAAGAGTTATCTTATAACCATAGGCAACAAACCTTCTCCTTTATTTCTTCTAAATCACTGAGACCAGCTAACATACTTCTCAAACCATCGAGACCCTTGCTTTCTTTGAAACCACTATCGATTTTTTCGGCTTCACGCGTGAGCTCTCCAACTTTGTCAATCGCCTCTTTCATATGTAAGTGACGAATATCAGCCCAAATTGAGTCCGTCTTGTCTGAAAGTGAGTGTTGCTTAATACCCAAATCACCAACAGGTGCTTGAGCGGTACTCTTGAAGGTATAAGTTGGTGGATGAGATGTAGTGTCAACAACCCTATCAGGTAGGACATCAGTAGCAAGTGATTGATACTGGAAGTCGTGAATCAATGGTAAGCATACATCCAATGTTCTATCAGTGATGAGAAGAATAGGTGGTGCGACGTTGGTAGATGATGAATCAGAAAGACCGAAATCCGGATTGTCTCTCTTCATTTGTTGAAGCTCCTTATGGAGGGCAATAGCGACTCTCCTTGCAACGCCAGAACCTCTCTCTGATGAAGTAAAAGCGGACTTCCAAGTAGACCTCTTGATTGGAGGTCCTGCTGGATCAGCACCAAGGTATTCACCAGCTGCTACGACTGGATTGGCGTATGTACCAACTGAATTTAGCGGGTTTTGGTATCTAATCGAAGGGAATATATTGAGTAAAGTGAGGATATTCAATAGACCTTTTACTATTAAGCCTACTTGCACTTCAGAT
The DNA here is from genome assembly GCF_000263375.1 of Wallemia mellicola CBS 633.66. NCBI lineage: Eukaryota > Fungi > Basidiomycota > Wallemiomycetes > Wallemiales > Wallemiaceae > Wallemia > Wallemia mellicola. The sequence goes on from NW_006531986.1 coordinate 43,768, forward strand.
GATGGTATATTAGGTGGCTGTGAATAAAAGCTGTTGAATGCGGTCGGTTGATCGGTGATGAACGCCCTGGATTCAACCGAGTTGAAGTTGATAGAGAGCTCAGAGAGAGCTTCTAACTTAGTGATAATACCAGAATCTACGATCCATTGTTCTAGATACTTTGGTAGTTGATCTAAGAAGTAAAGCGAACAAGGTGTAGTGGCTTGTTTGACATCCTTAATCACTCTCTTGACGGAATGTGAAGTTGGTAAAACAAAGTAGAGTTTATCATAATTGCTAGGCTGCCTACGTAAATCCTCTAGTTCTTGTATTTCAGTTATATTCTGCTGTAGAATCTCGTTCATTTTGAGAGTATCGAGTATGAGCTGCTGCGAGTACTTGTCTGCTATAATAACTCTCCATTGCTTAGACTTTAATAATTTTAATAAATGCTGTCTTTTTAGATTGTGTAAGTTAGTCATCGTCGTCCTAGTAAAACTCCTTAATGTCATACCATCAGGATACGTTTGGGGAAAATAAAATAGACACTAGCAATTTACCAGACTTTTTCAATACTCCTTCTAGGAATCTAACCCATAAGCCTTCTTCAAGCTTCAGGGATCTCTGGATGAAGGATGATGCACTACCAACAGTCAGTTTCACAGATACGCTAAAAATGCACACACCAGACATTTTGGACTCTCCGCAGATTGATTTTAGTAGCGCATTAGAGCCTAGCTTAGAGCAGTCTCTCGATAGGACCCACATCTCGCAACCAGCTGTCGTGCCACCACCAATGCCAGTACAGCAGATGCAGCAGGTACAGCAAATGCAGCAGTTACATCATATGCAACACATCCAGCAACTTCAACAGCAGCAAATGCAGCAGCCAGATGTCGTATTCCCTGCACTCCCAACTCAAATGGAATCAATCCCTACTAACCACTCTGAAACTATGGAGAAGATCATTAGAGACCAGGAATTGCAAGATTTGAAGAGACGCAGAAAAGCAATCAAGATTTCTGCAATGAGTAACTTCAACCACCTTATGACACCTTCAGATAAATCTTATATTCTCAGAATGCAATTATCCTCATTAGCAACCGCAGACCCATACACTGACGACTTCTACGCCCAAATATATTCAATTCTCATGCGTAAAAACCAAGGCGTTTTGAATGTAGGAGGTATGGCATTGTCTGTTGCAGCAGGTTCAAACCAATCCGGAATGGGTGCTGGTGCAGCCAAAAAGCTTCGCGACCAGATCGACAAAATTGTCAGAAGCAAGAGAGAGAAACAGGAGGATAACACCAATAAACAAAGTCAAGAAGATTACCTCGTTGGTGCATTAGGTAAGACATCCTCAAAGACCAACTCAAGAGCTCCAAGACAGGTCTTGCAAGTACCTTCGAATGAATCGACAAAAGCATCCGCTAAGGATGTCCTCTCGTCACTCGAGAAAGGTGGTTTCGCAAGCTCACTGTTGAACGGTCCACAACCTGCACTTACACGTCGTCAAAGTTTAATTGCATCTGAAAAACTCTACGATTATGTCCTTAACCTCGAGAATTTACGTAGAAACCAACCCCAACCAATTCAACCAACGGAAGAGAACCCAAATCCAGAGCAACCATACGAGGAAATGTCACGATGGGAGCAAGAGTACAACTTTAACGTTGATGAATTGTGGAAGGGTCTCAGAGTAATGGAGCCACTTGAGTTGTCAAATCCACACCCATTTATTTCATTAATCGCGATTACAAAAACATCAAAGTTACTCCCAAGAGCCATCCGCCATTTAGATCAACAACAAGTGCTCACTATTAATACTCTCATAATTGCTTGCTTTAGTCAATACCTTAGATTTAATCAGGACAGCAATCTCGTTGAGGCTTTCTTATCTGGTATCGTTCCACAATTTATGTCTATGATTACTGGTGTTAGTTTGAGATTAGTTGCTGGTATGCTTGCATTGTTTGTTGAGCGTAATGATGTTGTACAGGTTGCACAATCAAAGGTATGTATTTTAACATTCTAAGTGAATAACAGTTGATATTCGTCACAGCCAGGATTAGCATTCCTCACTATCTTATTGAGTAGAGCGGAGATATTGAAGCAAATTCCAATGGGAATTGAAAATGCACCAAATCCAGAAGAAATTTCTCAATGGTGGGTATATAATTATAATTTGATAATCTCATCTTACACCTCTCAGGGATCAAATATTCTCACTCTTCTTCAGCAAATTGTTACCATGTCTTCCAAGTTTATTCCCATCACAACGTCATAAGACAGCTCGGGCATTTGGAATGGGTGCAGCTATGCCAAGTGGATCACTCGAAGAAAGTATCTTATTAGACAGTGAAGATGAGAGTGTATGGCGTTTCCTTGCAGCGATTGCACTTAATAGTGACAACATTCAACAATCAACCCTCGTACAAGAAGTCAGAGATGTTGTTCAAGAGAACGTCATAGCTGCTCAACAAGCTTGGGTACCACCACAAAGTGCTACAAAGAAAATCGGTAATGTTAATGTATTCCTCCACGCCCTTGGTTTGGACGTCAGCCAACTTGGTGTGTAGGAATCTCGTTATTTAATGTTTAAAATTACAATCTTAAATGAAATAATAATAATTTATACACTCAACGGTTGTTGTTAACATTCTGGAACTGATACTGGAATTTTAACTGATGTGGCTAATCCAGCGAGTGAAGTCTCTTTGAGTTGGGTGCTCATTAATGCTGCGGTATCACGCATTGCTTTAAGTGACATATCGAAAGATACTACGTGTTCTCCGCGAGTGTTCAGACTAAGTTGAGCTGCACAAAGAGCTTTGATTGCACCGAGGAAGTTTCTCTCGACACAAGGTACTTGTACTAAACCGTGAGGTATATCACCTGATGATTTGTTAGATACTACTCGATCATGTTTACAAAACCCACATGTAACACCGAGGAAATGCTCAATTCCACACTCAGCAGCTTGAAGGATCTCCTTCGTTGATCCACCATTGAGGGCAGTGAAACCAGCCGCTGCCATGGATGTTGCACTACCAATCTGGTCATCGTTAGTTGTTTCAAAATAGTAAAACCCTCGTCTACTCACCTCAGCCATACATCCACCTTCAGCAGCACTGATGGTTGCACCTCTACGAATTAGCATTCCTATAGCCGCACCAGTGAGTAGAAACTGCTTCATGTCATTTGAAGGATCATGAGAGAGAAATTCAAGGTGGTATTTTAAAACAGCTGGTAAGACACCAGCACTGCCCATTGTTGGAGATGTAACTAATCGAGAAGCACAGGCGTTTGCTTCCATGACAGCTATAGCGTAACACATGACGAAATCGATCGATTTCACTTCATTGTTACGACGTGGTGGGATAGGCTTGAGTGGATGTGACCAATCGCCAACAATAGCTGCGTCAGAAGAGCTACCAATACTAGTACGATTGTAAAGTCCGCTTTGGAGTCTATCGTAAAGCATACGTGCGCGCTTTTTTACTTTGAGTGGTCCAGGGAGGTATTCATCCGTTGCGCTTATCCCAGCTAAAATACTCTCATCCATTGTTTTCCAGATATTCCTCAAACGTGAGTCAATCTCTTCCGGAGTATACCACGTCAGTTCGTTATTGTAGACAATTTGTGCGATTGTTAAGTTGTGTTTCTTACACAAATTAAGGAGTTCCTCGCCAGAGTGAAATGGATATGGAACATCTTTGTGCTTTACGACATCAGATGTGTTCTCTTCTTCAACGAGGTGCACATTACGACGTGCGGGATCTACAGCATCTTTCTTTATCGATTTGTAGAACACATTCTCGGTTATTTCAGTATTATCGTGTACGACAAAACCACCACCTATTGAATAGAATGTATTGGTTGCTAACAAATCTCCAGATTGACTGAAAGTTGACAATTGCATTGCGTTCGGATGTCTCGGGAGTGCCTCATTCATACGCCAGCTTATGTCTTTTTCGACGTCAAAGTAAACTTCCTTTTCTTCCGATTCATTTCTAAGAATAATCATTTTGTTTTTTACTATAGTGTCAAACAAGCCTGGAAGTGATGATGCATCTATCGATGTATCTTCCGGATCGACGCCTTCTAATCCCCAACAGATTGCCATGTCTGTCATGTGACCCTTCCCTGTAAGCGCTAAGGATCCGTAGAGAGTTACTTTCAATGAGTGAGCTTGCTCTAAGACACCATTGTCTGCGAGGTCATTGACAAAAATCCGTGCAGCTCTGAGTGGACCGCATGTATGTGAAGAACTAGGACCGAAACCTATAGAAAAGAGATCGAAAGTACTTATAACCGCGTGTTCTGTTTTTGGCGGTGTGTTCTCAGATGTTTGTGATTCCGGCTGAGTAGATTGATTGGATGATTGAGCAGTTGCTACTGTAGCCAAACGCCTGTTGTTTGGAAAATATCCGCTAGTACCGCTAATTTCACTTAACAGGCTCGCTCTTGTTCTTCCGAATGCGGATGCGGAGGTGGAAGACCTTGTGGAGAATGCAGCATGAGTGGACCTCGATATTCTTGCTAGGTTGTAACGGTTTCTTGATATCATGATTGTTTTGGTGAGCGGACAAATGAGCAGTCATTTATTTGGCATGTGATTCTGCTATCAGTGAGTCGACCGCGGTAGGACGATCGATAAGCGACTGTTGACATAAACGGTAATTTATGTATATATATAGTAAATAATATGATAAGACAAATGCCTAGTGAGACGGAATGTACATAATACCTCTCATCCACTTGGACGTCATCAAAAGTCAACAAACATCAGAGTTACAGACAAAGTGGCAAACAAAATAGAATTTCTCGAGCGACATGCATTTATACTACCAAGTAATAAACTATTCTTACATTATTGATCTTCTTACTTGGCGGAGATAATACCTGATGAAAATTGTCAAATTTTCTGTAAAAATTTTAGAAAGGTAAGAACTCACCATCAAAACGTTGTCTGAACCAAGCTTGTGCTTCCTCCTTCTTGACCTTGTGTTGGAAGCCAATCTTGTTGGTACGTGATTTGCGCTTAGCAACACGGTATCCTGGGCGGGACATGACGACGTAGAAGTCAGCACCGAAGATACCAATACCTGGGTCGTACTTGATACCCAAATCGATGTGCTCGTCAACACCGAAACCAAAGTTACCAGTTTCAGAGAAGTTGCCCTTCTTGAGTTCGTATTCCTTGACCTTAAGACCACGTTCGAGGATTTCCTCAGCCTTTGGACCTCTAACGGTAACGTGGCAGGCGATCTTTTCGTTACGACGGATACCGAAGGTACGGACGGTGTAACGAGCCTTTGAGGTGACTGGAGTTTGACCAGTGAGTTGTTCGAGGACCTTGGCTGCACGTGTAAGTCTGTCACCAGATTCACCAACGGAGATGTCTATAAGATGTTAGCTGGACTGTCTAGAGTAAGATAACAAAGTATTTACTGATGACGAGCTTCTCAACGCGAAGCTCCTTCATTGCGTTGCTTGGTGCAGTTGACTCGGCCTATTAATTTATTAATAATTGTTTATATTCCGTTTGTATAGAATTTTACCATTTCGATTTTTAACGTCGCTGAGCTCAAGCGATGATTAGACGAAATTCTCAAGCAAACGCAATGAAAAAATTACAAAACTTGTTTATAAATTAATTTACAATATAATTATAATTTATGAGCTATAGAGTAGCTAAATTATTTATTTAACCTCTTTTATGCAATATAACCAGGTTTTGAAACTTTTGAGAAGACAGCTTTTACAATGATATAACCGACACTAGCAGGGCATCTACAGCTAGACAGCCAGACTATCATACTAATATACGAACTACTATATACATTACATTATACAAATACACTACACCCTTCATTGCTCTGCGTTCGAACTGTTTGACGGTATGAGTGAGAAATTAGGTGCTGTTAATCTGTGCCTTGGCGCAGGCATTCTAGGACCGTATGATTCTGGTAGTGGTGGTAACGGTCTTGAGTTGAGTGTCTGTGAGAGCTCTAAGAGGTACTATAAACGATATGAGTGGATAATCCAACTAGATAGTAACTGTGCATACCTCTTTTGGTGGTGCTAATGAAAATTGGTGGTTGGCTTTCACTGAAATAGCCATTTCAACATCCCCAAGTTCAACGCCATTGTATCCATTCCTTCCAGCATATTCTGAGTATACCAATGAATCTGAGAGTACTTCGTGCGTGTATCCTATCCAAATATATTAGCTTCATCCTTTTCTAGTCAATATGTGCTCACTGTTCGCGAAATCTAATAACATATGTATCGTAGCTGGAGGAGCATCATTTATACCTTTTGAAGCTAAAATAAGTGATATCAAATGCGCTGTTCTTGGTACTGGTTTGACATCAGACATGATTGCAGAAGATTAACAGGCTCGTTCGTCTAACACCACGATCATATTCATAATTTTCACAAATTAGAGCAATAATCTTATATGGAAATGCATCTGGGTCTATAAATAAGTTGCACAATGTAAATGGGACATCAGCTTTTTGGTTTGCTCATTGAACAAGCTTGGAGTTATAAGAACAGGACAGAAAAAAGATATTTCTCATATTAAATTATACAACACACCATAGTTGTACCTTACTTCTTATCCTATCTTGTTACTACTCCCTAAGTTGTCGCAATTTAATGACGTGATTCACAATCGTAGCTCAGTGATTGCTTATGATTAATTTCCATTCAAATAGGCTTCTTACTTACTCTGTTCTTCTTCTTAAACGAAATGAGTTCATCGTCACTGGACAAGCAGAGCTTAAAGGATGAGGAACAATCTGAGACCTCCTCTCTCAGCAACAACCACATTTTCCAGCAACCAGAAATAGCACAGTATTGGTCAAAGATTTATGAGAATGCAAAATATGAGAATAGACATAGGTTTGATCCAGAGTTCACTTGGACGCCAGAGGAGGAGAAAAAAGTCTTACGTAAAACTGACTTGAAGATCTTGGTATTCTGTATAGCTATGTTCTTCTCACTCGATCTCATACGACAAAACTTAAGTATGTATGAAAGTAGACGTCCTCTCAAAAAGCTAATCGTCTCTATTAGAGAGAGCTGTCTCCGACAACCTGTTATCTGAACTTGGTATGGACCAAAATGACTACAACAACGGTAACACGATCTTCTTCCTTACTTTCTTGGCCATGGAGTTACCTTCTGGTTTGATTAGCAAGAAAGTGGGTGCTGATAAATGGGTACCTGCACAAATCATCGCTTGGTCAATAGTAAACGCAGCTCAAGTGGGTATGAATAACAGAACCGGATTTTACGTTCTGAGAGCTATGCTTGGTATTTGTCAAGGTGGATTTATTCCTGACGTGTTGCTTTACTTGTCGTATTTTTACACCTCCGCTGAATTAAACATAAGAGTTGGATGGTGGTATACAGTTTTGGGATTCTCTCAAGTTATTGGTACACTTCTAGCAGCTGGATTCATCGAATTGAGAGGTCTGCATGGACTATCTGGATGGAAATATTTATTTGCATTCGAATCTCTGATCACTGGTGTAATAGGCATCCTTTCAATTTTCTTGATGCCTTCAGGACCTACGCAAACGGCTGGTATACTTAGAGGCAAGAAAGGTTACTTCACTGAACGCGAGGAGAAGATCATAGTCAACAAGATTCTTCGAGACACGCCAAACAAAGGAGACCTTAACAACAGAGATGGTATTAATTGGTCAAATTTCGTTAAGGCGATAACAGATTACGATTTATGGCCAATTTATATACTTGGATTAGTTGTTTATATACCTTACCAACCATCACAAAATTATATCACACTTATTCTCAAACAACTCGGATTTTCAACTTTCGAAAGCAACGTCCTACTCATACCTTATCAAGTTCTTTTCGCAATATTCTGTGTTTTAGTTAGTTGGCTTTCAAAGCGAGTCAAGGAACATGGTTTTGTTTCTACAATTGCGAACGTATGGACATTACCACCACTCGTTGCTCTTTTCTGCTTGCCGCAAGTACAATCAAATTACTACAATTGGGTTAGATATGCTCTCAATATGCTCATCTCATCTTTCCCATACATTCACCCACAGATGATCGCATGGCTAAGTGAGAATAGTAAATCAGTTGGTAGTCGAGCAGTTAGTCTCTGTATATACAACATGACATACCAGATTGGTAGTATAGGAGCTACAAGAATATATACAGACGCCGACAAACCATATTATGAGAAAGGTACTGCTGCACTTATTGGTATTTGTTCGGTATCAATATTACTTCCAGTTCTAGCAAAAGCATATTATATCGCAAGGAACAGATATAAGCTCAGAGAGTGGAACAAAATGACGCCTGAGCAACAGTTGGAATATAGTATCACGACAACAGACATTGGATCAAAGAGATTGGATATGCTCTTTACACACTAAGGAAATGTATACTATTGATTATTCTCATTATAGATTTTTGTATTTTATTTAACATATGGATGAATAAATTGCATCTTAACTAACGATATGCATGCTTTGTCTATATAATCATGTTATCATGCTCTACATACTGGTATTGTGATTTCTTGTGATAATTCTTCTTCACCTTGACTGACGTATTGAGCTGATAATGTCTCATCTGAATCCTTTCTTTCAAGACTGCCTCCATACGCCCAATAAGAAGAAACCAAAGCGAAAATTGCAAATAATGTACTACAGCCATAGGCGGACTTGAGACCATTGGCTAATACACTCTTAACTGCAAGTCTGTACTCTATTGGAACATCATGGATTGCATCGACAGATTTACGAACTTTATCGACTATATCATCTGAATTGTCAAGTCCAGAGAGAGCATCAGGGAGATAAACCATCACGTAATTCTGGAAAATTGTTGCTGTGACAGTAACACCAAATACTGAGCCGACGTTCCTAAAGAGATAGACGACCGATGTCGATACTGCTTGTTCAGCATGGCTAAATGCAGCCAACATAGTGAACAAAGAGGAAGGATTGATAAGGCCTTGACCAATATTAGTCGGAACAAGTGACCAAAAGTAAGTCGCATCGCTATTTGTTCCTGAACTGTCAAAATTGAGCGGGAGTGCACAACCGATTGTAGCGATAACGCATCCTACTTGAACTAATCTATTAAGGTATCCATATCTCGACATAACGTAGCCAGCTACGAGAGCACCAGCTGGAAAACCCAAGGCCGGAACAATGAGACGACGTCCAGCCGTCCCGCTGCTCTCTTGCTTGACGGATTCAAAGTAGAGTGGTGTGAGGAAGAGGAAAGAAATACATGCAGCACCTGAAAAGAAATTTGTTGTGATATTGCTATATGCGAGAGTGCTTCTAAGGAGACGAGGAGGGAGAATTGGCGCGACAGCGTTGAGTTCAACTATCCAAAAACCAATAAGAAAGACAGCAGCGCTGACAAGGAAACCGACGACGAGCGGATCTGACCACTGCTTGTCATTACCGCCCAGGTTTAGACCGGCAAGGAGTGAACTCAATCCGAGGACTAGCGTGAGTGAACCTAAGATATCAATATCTTTCAATTGCTTCTTGTTTGCAACATCATCCTCGAGTGGTCCTTTGACGTAGTTGGGTTCTTTTATATAAATCGCGCCTCCTATTATACCGAGCGTGCAAACTGGAAGTTGAACAAGAAACATGAACCTCCAATTGAAACGCTCAGTAATCCATGCACCTAAACTTGCTCCTAGTGCTGCACCGAGTCCATTCCATAGATTATTAGCTGACTGGTATTTTCCTCTATGTTGGAATGGAACATAATCGCTCAGGATGATGGTCGCGACAGATTGGAGACCACCACCACCGATACCAGTGAATGCACGGGCAAGGTTGAGTGATAGCATATTAGGTGCAACACCACACAATAAGCTACCAAGCCAGAAAACAGTAGTAGCGAAAAGGAAGCATTTACGCCTGCCGAACATATCCACATCGGATAGTCTACCATAGAGCGGCTGAAAAGATGTTGAAGTTATAAGATAAGATGTGCTTATCCATACCGCATTGTTGGCATCCTGGAAGCTGGAACCTAGACTGTGTGAGTGTGTGGAAATTAAGACAGGCAGACAGACTGACCAATGATAGCGTAAGTTGCTGCTGCAATTGTAGCGTCAAACCCGACAAGAAAAACGTTGGCCCAGGTTACTTAAAAAATGTAAGTGATGCAGTTTCATGCGGAAAAACAGCCCGGCTCACCCAGTTGTATAATACGGAGTTCGAGGGTGGGTTTCCAGACATCACCTGACTTATTTAAGAGTGCGTCGCGTTCAGACGGCATGATAGTAGGGTAGTGAGAAATTTCTTCGTCCTTCTTTAATTTCGCAATCAGATTAGGGGATGCGCTAATCGTTCCTGAATTAATCGATAGAACGATAAATTTTAATTTATAATTGATAAGTATACTAGCTTTACATTGAATTAGATTATATTACAAGACATTCGTTCTTCTCTAACATCCAACACTATCGAATGCTAACTTGGTGTTGCTCTGGAAGGAGGAATAAAGTAAAAAATGTACTCGATATCTAAAAAGCTATATTCACACATCTGACGTTTATACAGCCAGACGAGCGTAGTAGACTCCTTGACGGTGACCGTGATGATGACGCTAGGAATCTGCGTAGTACAACTACCAGTCCTCCAACTTCAAGCTATAACTCACCAAGTATGAATAATACGCCATCGACAGGTTCACCAAACCCGGAGTTATCATATGCCTATTCATATCCTAATCAGGAAGATGCAGCTTCACTCAATAATATAGTAAGCAAGGCATCAGAGAAAATGGTAAATATAACGAATTCTACATCATCACTTAAAGCAGCAACGAGCATGCATAGTCTACGCGATCTTAATAGTCTCTCAACCTGGCTAGAAAGCGATCCGATAAAGCTAGATAAAGCGACAGAATTTGAGCAGGAACTCATTAAACAAACGGCAAATGATCTATCAAAAGTATTTCAGAACGCATTTGATGTTTCGCTCTCACAATCAAACAGTGAAGCGTCGTCGAGGAGAAGCAGCGTCAGCGTAGGTGGATTGTCTATTCAACAACGATCCATGCATGAAGAATTTGAAAATACACCACGTCAAACTGTATCATCAACACCAAAAAATAACTAATTTGTCAATAAGTTATACCCTTGATTGTACTTTTCAGCAGTTTTAACTATAATATCATCAGGAATGACTGGTCCAACTGGGTTGTTTTTGTCAAATCCGACTGATTTCAACCAGTCACGGACAAATTGCTTGTCAAAGCTGTCCACGCTCTTTCCAACTGTGTAGCCATCGACTGGCCAGAATCTCGAGCTGTCTGGAGTGAGAATTTCATCAACGACGACGAGGTTTTTGTCGCTATCGATACCAAATTCAAGTTTGGTATCAGCGATAATAATACCCTTAGTTGCAGCGTATTCTGAGGCCAATTTGTAGATTTTTATGGCAGCTTCTTGGATCTGACTAGCTAATGGTTCTGGCACTCTCTTTTTGTATTCTTCCACTGAGATATTCTCGTCATGTTCGCCCATATCTGCCTTCGTGGATGGTGTGAAGAGCGGTTCGTCGAATTTCTCACTCTCACTCATACCCTCTCTGATAGCCTGGCCATTTACAGTACCAGATTTCTTATATTCGCTCCAGGCAGATCCTGTGATGTAACCTCTAACGATGGCTTCTATCTTAACGATTTCGCACTTCTTAACTTGTAAAGTACGATCTCTGAGGCTATCTATTGACTGAGCAGGGAGTTGCATCTTTTCTACATCACTCTCTATCAAATGGTGGTTAACTTGTGTGCCGTCTGAGAGTGTGATAGGGAATAGCTTATCAAACCAGAACTTAGAAATCTGAGTGAGTAGTTTACCCTTTCCTGGAATACCCTGTAGATGTTAATAAGTTCATAGCTCTCTATGTTCACTCACGGAAGACAAGATAACGTCGAATGCGGATATTCTGTCGGTAGCAACGAAGAGTAGACTATCGTTATGATCAAACAGCTCGCGTACTTTCCCTGAAGAAATTTTCTTTATACCATCCAATTCTGTTCTAGTTATTGCGGACATCTTTCAAACTATATGATGGTAGTTCGCAACAATCAAGATGTTAGTCGAGAAGATAGAAGAACTGCTAAATTTATTCGGATTGGAACTTGCTATGATATCTAACCTATTAGGTATTGGTATTGTCGTCGGAAGCAGTCTCATAAAGATACCACAGTTATACACAATCTACACCAAATCCAGTCGAGGATTAAGTTTGAGTGCATTCGCTTTAGAGACCATAGCATACTTTGTCAACTATGTTTATGGCTATGTACACGCTTATCCTTTCACAACTTACGGTGAAAACTTAACATTGACATTCCAAAACATCATAATAGTAGGATTCATTTTAAAAAGTAAATTCAAGACAATTTTATTTGCGATTTTCACTCTATCTTTCATATTCACCCCTAAAGAATTCGTTGATATCACATTCACCTTATCGATTCCACTCAGTCTAGCCTCAAAATTACCTCAGATTTTTAGTAATTATAGAAATAAGTCAACAGGATCACTCAGTCCTATTACAACCTTCGCACAATTCGCTGGTTGTTGCGTTAGAGTTTTGACTAGCATAAAGAATGCGAATGGTGACATCCCTATGACAGTATCTTTCGCAGGTGCGGCCGCCCTCAATGGAGTACTCATCCTTCAAATTGTAACCTACTCACGCAAGCAACATTCTTTCAGTTTACCGTCACATCATCGCGCCGTCAGTAAAGAAAAAAGGCTCGATTGAGTGTAAATATATGTAGTATACCTTATATGCACAGTTTATTGTTATTCTGATTTTAATGGAGGTCAAACAAGTAAGAAACTCACACCCTTTTTATTAAGACAGCATACATGACGCAATAAACGAAGGATCAAATAGTTTTAATAGGAAAGTTAATCGGAAGATTCCAGGGGATTTCACAGGAAACTTCACTTGATGATAGATTTTGGAAGTAAGACAGGGGTGATGCACCAATAGCTCAATATTGTCTACATCACGAGAGCTACAAACTACACCATGAACAAAGGGAAAAGACACATTAAGTATGATATGTGTAGATATACAATAAATCTATTAATATCGTCGTAGAATAACTTATTTATGCACTAACTATTATTTGAAGTTCGATGTGAGAATTAAGATTAAAGATCCGGCGCAAATTTAGATTTGGTACGCAGGTATGATCCATACCTGTGTTTAGTTAGTAATCGTCGTCAAATCAGTTTAATCGACCTACTTCATCAGCGCGAATGGAATGAATGAAAGTACGACAGCGATGCATCCGAGCAATGTAGACGCCCATCTTGGGTTCAGTTTTTCGAACATCTGTGAAGCAAAAAGAGGGAAACCAGCACCGAACGCAGATCTCACGATCGTGTTAGCTGCTAATGCTGAACTTGCTGACCAAAGGTAAGTGTCAATTAAGTAATTAAAGAGAGCAAGGAAAACGAAAAGAATTGACATTCCGATTAATCCACCAGCGATGAGTGGTGACCAAAATGAGATAGATGGATAACTTGTCCATCCGAACCTGTGACAATGTTAGAAATAGATCATTTCCTAAAAGAGCACCCATACCAGAAGAATCCAATTGCGAAAAGAATACCGCCAAGAGCTCCCTGCTCAAGACGTATTTCAGGTGGTGGGAGTTTAGGTGCGTGTTTCTCGACCGCTTTGATGTATCTTTCATCTCGTTAGAACGTCTATTAAAGGTAAATACTGCTCACTTTGGATTGAAGTAAAAGACGTTGATTAAACAGGCAATAAATCCACCAATGAATAGCGGTAAGAACATTAATCCTTGAATACCTTGAGATGACATTAGTAATGATATTTCAATATCAAGTCGACCCACCTTCATTGAAATTATGTCCACCGGGACCAAAGACAAATGGGTAAGCCTCGAAAAGCAAGTAAAGAACACCATATACCACACTCATGAAAATGGTCAAACTAAGTAACATAGGTTCGAGTATAAGCATTCTAAATGGTTTGAAGACGGTGTTTTGCATTTCGCTCTTGAACCCTCTCTTACGTAAGTCCAATGGTGACTTGTATCTGTCGTCGCCAGTTTCTTTACGCTTTTTCTTAGCGATTTGAGACAGCAACGCGGGTGCATATGTCTCTGGAAGAATGAAAATGATGATGAGAGTGCAAGATCCGGCAAATGCAAAAAGAACCCAGAAAAGTATACGCCAATCTGCACCACTGGAACTGATAAATCCTGAGACGATTGGGGCGATAGCTGGACCAGCAAAAGGAGCTAAACTGAAAATACTAAGCGCTGAAATAAGGTTAACACATTTTTATCTGACGTAGGTGACACTAACCGATTCCTCGTCCTATAGAAATGACGTCAGTTTGATTGAAAAAAGAATAGATGACATACTCTTAGGATCCCATAAGTCAGAAATGAGGGCACCACAAACGACCAATGGGGCAGCACCGAAACATCCAGCAAGTAATCTAAATATGAGGATGCCAGCTGTATTCGGCGCTAAGGCACATCCAAGGGTGAACATCCAGTAAGGGAAGAAAGCTATAAGAAGGGTCCACTTTCTACCCAAATTGCCTTCAGATAATGGTCCCCAGAGACTAAGAATGTTAGTAAAAAGCAAACGCCGGTATATCGCAACTTACAGTGGACCAATGCAGTATCCACCAACAAAGAGAGAAATAGCGAGTGTGGCAACCTCTCTACTAAACGTGAACTCTTGCATGAGGTTTAAAGCAATACCGGATGGTGAACTACTCGAGAATGTCGAGTTTAGAACGAGAAGACCACCAATAAAAGTGAGTGTCCATCTGTACGCACTTGACCAATTCTTTGGATTGCGTGGGTCACCTTCCTCAAATTCCGCGATAAGGTAAGGATCCTCCTTTTCCTCTTTTACGGCTTCGCCTGCGTCCTCGTCTATGTCATCCTCTCCGCGTTCGAGATCCTTCCCAAAAGCGACATTCGGAGGCAAAACGAGATCTGTGGCACCGGTGATTTCAGCGGATGCTGTAGGGAGTGGTAGACTATCACGTCGCAATCCTTTCAAACTCTCATTTGTAGGGACCGGGTAGAGACTTCCCTGTGAACCTTTACGGTTAATTGATCTGTTGCGGTTTACTGAGACAGTCCTAGTGGGGCTTTCTTGCGCTATAGATACTGAATGTTGTATTGGAGGTTTCTCTTCCTCAGCCATGATTGTAGTCGTCTAAGGAACGATAATTCTCGCACGAGGAAACTGGGGGAGTAGGGGGCCGATGGGTAAAATATATAGGAAATCCAAAATGTTTATTTATAGATACGAACATTACAAATATTATTGTATTAGATAATGTCGGATTTAGTAAAGTCTATATGGTTGACTACCGATGACGATACTTAAAGCGGCGAATAGGAAATTTGTAGATTTCGTTCCTAGTTGGAGATATAGCACTTTATTCATACTGGATAGAATATATCAATAGATCTAATATTGCTTTTTATTTGTGCTAAATGAACATACATCGTTCCTGTGCCGCTGGTACTATATCCGAGAAGTATATTGCTTTTGGCCGTATATATCGTGGTGATATATATTTTGATACGCCTCCTTATACACTCTATCAACCACTCCGTCATGTACCACCTTCTTAGAGGATTATACGAAGAGCTAACGAGGCGGACGGAGTATTCGATATTAGTAGTAGGATTAAATGATAGCGGAAAGACCACATTTGTAGAACACGCAAAGGAGATTTATACGGGGAAACCACGATTTAATTCCGGACCAACGATAGGACAGAATGGTTAGTCTATCAGTTATTAGAGTCTTTACTGATGGAAATACAGTGGTAAAAATACCAGTTAGTAACACTATACTCCAGTTCTGGGATCTCGGCGGCTCGTCTTCCTTTACAAGTTTATGGGACAAATACTACACAGACGCGCAGGCAGTACTCTACTTTATAGACGGCACAGATAGACAGCGAATGAGAGAAAGCTGGGAGACGTTCGAAAAGCTGAAGTCACATCCAGAATTACACGGTATACCGATCATAGTCTGTGCTACAAAACAAGACAAAGAAGGTGCGATGAATGGATATGATGTACAAAAGTTATTCGTGGAATACAGTAACAACACACCAACAACTCAATACCAGAGTCTAAGTGAGCGTTTAGAAGCTGCTGAACAAATCGATAGTCAAGAGGATGATAAGAGAAATCTAGTTCTAAATCTAATCTGCACAGATCAGAGTTCAGTGAAGGGTCTTATTGATGCTTTATTCATACGCGTACAGACCTCTCCGAGGTCCTGATCGCTATCACTTCAAGACGGTCTCTGATTTACGTATCGATAGGAATTGCTGTTGGGAGGATGGTTGCAACGTTTTAATAACGTCATAGACTTGTATGCTATTATATCTTAAACGCGTCCGTGGATCTGTGTAGTTTGCTCGTAAGCCTGTGACATCACAGTATTTTGCTGGTGGAAGCAATGAAGGTGGACATTCTATGGTGAAGAAGTTTGTTAAACTGTCTGGAAGATTCTCCAATTCTTTTATTTCTTCTTCACTGGCTTCTAGTTCTCCGGCTTTTATATCTGCCAACTTCTGTTTATCAAGTTTAATACTATCTAACTGCTGCTTCTCGCGTTCCCTTTCTATAGCCATAACCTGCTTGTATATCTTGTTACGCTTTGTATTAGACCATTTTGGGTTCTTAAATGGACGCGCTGTATCATAGTAGTTGTAGTAGTCGACGACTTTATCTGGTGGTTGAGGCGTAGAGGAGTCGGATACCGACGATTGACGTGCCTTCTTCTTTGGTGGCCTGTCAATATCGTTAGTTGAGGTAAGAGCTGCATTGTTACCCTTACATATCTCTTGCAAGTCAACGTTCAAGTAAAAGGAATAAATGTGGTGAGAATATACCATATAGGAAAAAACCTATCTAATATAACACCTAGCAAGCACGTTCTTAATGCCCAAGCAGCTATTCGCTCTCCGTGCTGCAGGAAATGGTTTGATGTGAGTTGAACACAATAAAAATACAGCGCTCATAGATTTCTCAGTGTCCAGAATGTCACGAGGAGAAAGAGGATCACCCATTAGCTAAGAGTTTAGAGTTGGCATTCATGTGCAAGAAATGTAAAAGGGCATTCAGGAAGGATATGACAGTATTTGAAGAATCAGATGAGTTTTGTCCACATTGTGACAATCACTTTGTATGTCTAACAATACACGCCTGTTTATGCTCACATATACACAGGTAATTGATGCAAAGACACCAGAAGCAGCACTCATGGTTGAAGGTGAAGACGCTCGCGTGGATAACAGGATGATAAAGGATGAGAGGAGCAAAATAGACCCAGAAAGAACTATAAACGCTCGTAATAATGAACTTAGTGATAGAATCGGATAATGCATCTTAATTGATATCTATTGTTATGTCTGCGTCATCTGCTATTCCAGACAAATCGCTGTCGCTCGAGTCACTGTCGCTACTACTACTACTTATACTACTATCGCTGTCATCACTGTCGTTATCGAACTTCATATGTTCTTCTGTTCTCCATCGTTTGTCAAGCGGTGTAGAAGACAACACTAGGACTGGATAATCTATAACAGTGGTCCCTCTGAGAGTTTCTATGATCTCCTCCGAGTGTTCTGCCTTGATGTTTCTCCCGTCCTGGCTCTTTATGTAGGTATGTAAGCAACTGATGTCGTCCATGTTCAATTTTTGCTTGAGGATGCTCTGTATAGTCATAGATTGTAACACCTGATGTACCACTCTAATGTTATCGCCTTCTACGATATCACAGGTCATCTTAAGTTCGCCCGCTCTTGTATCAAAGAAAGTATGATCTTTTCGCCGCCTTTCCATGCCCTGTGGACTGAGGAGCAGTTCTACGCCTTCATTGGCGTATGTCCGTATAAGTTCATTAGTTTTATAGTGTTGTCGTTGCTGCTGATTTGGGTGTATCGATTTTGATGCACCTTTACCAAGTTCTTCTACTAATCTTTTCTTCTCCTCTAAAAGTGTGAAATCATTCACTAAATGCATATGTTTGTAATCTTTCATTGGTATGTACGCCGTTTTGTCTCGCTCTCCATTGCATCCTGTACGCTCCTTATGCAATCTGCTACAGCCGACAGAACAACTGCGAAGCTCACATCTCGGGCATTTATACTTTGAAATAGCACCACAAACCTCACATAAGGAGGTTTCCTCAGAGAACATAGTTGATGGAAGTTCTAGTGAAATGATGTAATATAAAAAACTGCTGCATAATGTACAAATAATAATACAAGTAGGTTTATCCGATTAGACACGCTCACCGCGGAGTCTACGAGCGAGTTGAACGTCCTTTGGTTGGATAGTAACTCTCTTGGCGTGAATAGCAGCCAAGTTAGTGTCTTCGAAGAGTGAGACGAGGTATGCTTCACTTGCTTCTTGGAGAGCCATGACTGCAGATGATTGGAAACGCAAGTCAGTCTTGAAATCTTGAGCAATTTCTCTAACAAGACGTTGGAATGGCAATTTACGGATGAGCAATTCGGTGGACTTTTGGTAACGACGAATTTCTCTGAGGGCGACAGTACCTGGACGGTAACGGTGTGGCTTCTTAACACCACCAGCTGCTTGTGGAGCGGCTGTCTTTCTTGCTGCTTTGGTAGCGAGTTGTTTACGTGGGGCCTTACCACCGGTTGATTTACGTGCTGTTTGCTTTGTTCTGGCCATTGTAGTTACTCGAGAGTTATGATGTTGTAGTTAAAAACAAAAAACTTGTTTACTTCTTATAATATTTCGATCGCGCGCTAAAGGATCATGATCGTTGTGTTCTGATCTGATCTCGAGGTTATGTGAAGTGAGGACAACACATTATGGAAAATAAACTATACAAATAAATAATTCAGCTTTGTGGCTTTCTAATTATGTGTTATATCTAATTATTTCTGCGTAATTTGTTTTGAGATCAGTGTGTTTGGTTTCTCTGATCAAGCGCGACTTTTGATTTCGCGTATAGAGAGTGGTGATCGACCCTAAACGTATTTGAATATATCAATTATCATAGAGTAATGTACGCGGAATATAATGGTATATTTCTTACTTTCTTAAGTCCCCATCTTGGTCTCCTACTAGATCAGATCAACGATCAAAAATCAGCGCCCGTTCGAGGCGCCTGATC
Organism: Wallemia mellicola CBS 633.66; assembly: GCF_000263375.1. NCBI lineage: Eukaryota > Fungi > Basidiomycota > Wallemiomycetes > Wallemiales > Wallemiaceae > Wallemia > Wallemia mellicola. The sequence goes on from NW_006531986.1 coordinate 62,975, forward strand.
TGATGCGCGCCTCAGAATAATTTAAATACTGAGCGTTTGCCACTCTCTCTCCTCATCAATTAACTAGTCAAGTAAAAATGTCAGGAAGAGGAAAAGGCGGCAAAGGTCTCGGAAAGGGTGGTGCTAAGCGTCACCGTAAGATTCTCAGAGATAACATCCAAGTGAGTCTGTTATTTACGATATAGCAACCTTTCTAATTACTCCATAGGGTATTACCAAACCAGCTATTCGTCGTCTCGCTCGTCGTGGTGGTGTTAAGCGTATCTCCGGTTTAATCTACGAAGAAACCCGTGGTGTTCTCAAGGTCTTCTTGGAAAATGTCATCAGAGACTCTGTCACCTACACAGAACACGCAAAGAGAAAGACTG
>NW_006531986.1:63362-112463 GCF_000263375.1 Wallemia mellicola CBS 633.66
TCATCAATTAACTAGTCAAGTAAAAATGTCAGGAAGAGGAAAAGGCGGCAAAGGTCTCGGAAAGGGTGGTGCTAAGCGTCACCGTAAGATTCTCAGAGATAACATCCAAGTGAGTCTGTTATTTACGATATAGCAACCTTTCTAATTACTCCATAGGGTATTACCAAACCAGCTATTCGTCGTCTCGCTCGTCGTGGTGGTGTTAAGCGTATCTCCGGTTTAATCTACGAAGAAACCCGTGGTGTTCTCAAGGTCTTCTTGGAAAATGTCATCAGAGACTCTGTCACCTACACAGAACACGCAAAGAGAAAGACTGTCACTGCACTCGACGTTGTCTACGCACTCAAGAGACAAGGAAGAATCCTTTACGGTTTCGGTCAATAAGCTATTTATTTTGCATCTATCATCACTGTATTATTAGCATGGGTATATTTTTAAATTACTATAAGATTATTTGTGTGTTTTGTGCCTGTCGTTGCAATATTAATTCCCGGCTTTGGTAAGCTATGTTTATGTCTTCTATGTTCGTTAGGGTATGACTCATACACACTTCACCGTCAATTATCAGATCAATAGATAATGAAAAGTATTTTGCAATTGCTTTCTGTATATTTTATCATGTTTCATCATCTTAAAAACCTACCATCCTCAAAATCTGAATAAGAAAGCTACTTCCATCTTAAACGTCATGCCGTCACAGAAGGCGACGCTGACAATAGACCTTCCAAACACTCATAATGTTATAACATTTAAGCCCCCTAGTACTCCACAATTTAGCAGGACTACCCCGAACTATAGGACACAAGATCCTACAGAATTGAGGGGAAGCTTAGAATTGTATCTTCCTTCAAAAAGACAAGTGAAATCAATAAAAGTCAATTTGAAAAATGTAGAGGATATCATCATAAATGGAAAATCTAACCGGCGGCTAGTCCTTAATGAAGAGTTATTGATTAGCGTGAATGAACTTATGCATCAGGGTGTACATCAATATGAGTTTTCGTTTATAGTAGACACCCGTACGCCAACCTATGAAAGACATAGTCGTGGTGGTACATTGCAATATTTGGAAGCATTCGTGGAATTTGATGAAATATTCTCAAAGTCTTTAATACATAAAATGCCTTTGATATTCGTAGGGCATCCAAATTCTGAAGGTTCGTTTATTCCTCTTGAACACTTACATCAAGATTATGTAGAAGACATTGGACCCTTCGAAGTTAGTTTCAAGACTCAGCATTTAACAATCGCCGGTTATATTCTCATAGGCATTTACCTACCATCACCCGCGCCAGGATTAGAGATACGCGGAGTGAAAGTCTCACTCGAACAACATACAACCATACATGATGAGGAGAAAGTCATAGAAAAGCTTCCAGTTAATGTCAACGTGTTACTCGATAAAGGTGGCAAGACCGATTGTCTGATACGTGTACCAGATCAAGATTCTGTTATTGAAGGTCGCTATTTTGTCAGATTGCCAAAGGATGATGACTGTAGACCATCAACACTCGACTGGTCGCTCGCTCGATTTCGTCAGGCACATTTCCTGGTTGTCGATATGCTCTACAAGAAGGAAAAGCTTAAGATGGCTACTGTCAAGATACCACTTGTCCTACCGCAGTGTTTGCTTTCTGCAGATAGCATAGCATTACCAACCTACACTGATACCGGTTACCCAGTACCTGCTAAACGGCTCTGGGAGATGCCTTTGCCGCAATCTCACATCAATTGCAGCTGTGGTAAAGATGATAAATCTCTCAAAGCTGACGCTGAGGGCGCAAACAACTTGGATACTTACGTGCCATCTAGAGAAGGCATTTGGATATCGAATCTACGTACTAAAGAGGAAAGCATACCGTCACGCGATTCCTACGAGGAGATTAGGGCAGCAAAACGGGTAAACGAATACTACTAATGGATGGATTATAGATTTTTTCACTGTAGACTTATTTCAATGTGTTATTTATTTGAGTTATAATGTTTGCGTCTGTTTATACATATTAAAGTAATGTTTCACCTAATGCAGAACGTATGAGAGAGCATCCCACGCTGACTGTCTGTTTGACAGCCTCTTCATTCTCGAGAGCAGGGTTGACTTCCATGAGGTCAACAGCAACCAAGAGACCGGTTTCGTGGAGCGCTTCGCAGATGTAGTGGCCTTCTCTGAATGTCAAACCACCACGGACAGGGGTACCTGTTGATGGTGCGACAGATGGATCCATAGCATCAACATCGAAACTGAGATGTACAGGACGGCTACGGTCTGGGTTTACATGGTCGAGAGCCATATCAACGACCTTGCCAATTCCATATTTGTCGACTTCGTGCATAGAGTAAGCCTTGATGTTGTGTTCCTTGAGAAGCTTCTTTTCGCCATCGTCAACGTCTCTGAGACCAATGTATACCAATCTTTCAGGCTTGAGGAGTGGTTTAATCCAGCTGAACTCTGGAATGTTGCCAGCAATACCCAATAAGAATGAAAGCTAAAAAGGTGATAAGATGATATCAATTGAGATATGGCATACTCACTGGACATCCGTGTAAATTACCTGTTTCTGTCGTTTCTGGTGAATTCAAATCGGCGTGTGCATCAACCCATACAACGCAAGCGTCAGGATGTGCGCTGAGACTACCAGAAATGGTACCCATAGCTAAAGAATGATCACCACCGAGGTTAACTACGAGCTTTCCGGCTTTCGCATGCTTCTCTACCTCCTCGTATACTTGTCTAGTAGCGTTGCTTACAGTCCGGGGGAATTTCAATTTGCCGATGTCGGTATCATTCTCAAGGATATCGAAACCTTTGTGATCTTCTACTGCATCGACAGTCAAACCTAGGCCTTCAACTTGCTGTGCTAAACCGCTTGATATCAATTGCAAAGGGCCTGTTTCCGTACCGCGTTTAGGTTGGCCGTGACTGAATGGTGCGTTTACAAACGCTACTTGTGGTTTTACGAATTTGAAAGCTGTCATGGTAGATCACTGTCAAGATCAAGATTATAGATTATCGCAGATAGGCACCTGGTGATAAGTCTTTCGGTTATCAGATGCACATTTTTTAAATTCCAGGAACTATTTTTAGCACCGTCAAGTGATATATTTGTTTACATGATTTTCAAACTCTATTGTGGTCATAATTATTAGGTTTCTAATTGAACTGATAAAATTTTCATAATTTCAAAGCATACACAGAAGACTTATTGTTGCTTATAAAATATTCGCTGTATGATATTAAGATACACAAGAAAGTTTAAATGATACTAATCTTCATCATTATCTTGTTGGTCGTCCCTTCTAAAGAGATCGAGCATCTCATTGAGACCGAGCTTATTGGAGACTGCCTTCCCGCTTAGTGCGGCATCTGCGAGTTCCCGCTTCTTCTTTTGCAGCTCGAGAATACGATCTTCGACAGTCTGCCCTACGGTCAACTTATATATATGTACTTCTCGCTTTTGTCCCAGTCTGTGTGCTCTATCAAATGCTTGGTCTTCTAGTGCAGGATTCCACCACATGTCCGCCAGAATCACGCGCGAACATACGTTTAGATTCAGACCCGTTGAACCTGCTTTGAAGGAGATGAGGATGACTGATGGCATGTGTTAGTTTAATTTAGACTTGACCACTCAATAATGCCCACCGGTGGTTTTATCATCTGACCGTATGCGATCTAATACGGCTCCGCGCTCTGTTGGATTCAATGTTCCGTCGTCTGATTATCGTCAGAGGTGAATATATGCAAAGTAGTTAACTGACATCGGACATACTTGTATCCCGCATGCTTGACGAATCTCTCAATGATGTCGAGGAATGTAGTCTATAAAGGTAAGCGAAGTGAAATTGACAAGCTAGAACTCACGAATTGCGAGAAGATAATAGTCTTCTCCGCATTAGCAGAGTCAGGCTTAGGTCCTTTCTTCCGGACTGACGTGCTCTTGCTTTCCGTTGCTTTTAATGTCGGTATTACCTCGTCTTCGTCATCGCTACTCATGACAATCCGACTATTGGACTTCAGGAGAAACAGTTAAAGGAATATTCATGAGAGAATGCTTCTCACCTTTTTCTTACTTGGCTTACTGGAATCGTTTGCTTTCTTTATATCCATCGACGCAGTACGTTTTATGATAGCATCAAGGTCATCATCTTCACTATCGCTCAATTGTATGGCTTTGGAGGGCCTTCCAGCAGGATCGAGTCTGACTGGTTTGGATTCTTTCTTCTGTACTTCCTTCTTTTCTACCCTCTTTTCTTCTTTCTCCTTTGAAACGGGGGATATGTCTTGACTTCCATTATGAATATCACTCAATATTCGCATGATCGCCCTAATTTTAGCACTATCTACTAGCTCATCGAGAGCAGATTTATTGCTTTTCTTAATATTCAGATCCTCATCGACGCCTCTGACGCCTTTTTTAGATTCATCCATACCCATTCCTGCAAAGAGGTCAGCGAGGTCATCTGCAGCTTGTTGATCTTGCTCCTCCTCGACGTCCTTATTTGAGGTGGTATTTATATCATTAGAAACAAAATCATCAGCTGTATAAGCTTTCGTAACTAGTTGAGGGTGACAACAAGCTTGACGTAATCTCAAGAGCATTGTGAGGACACTTGTATATCTGCTATTAATGTTGCCATCTGTAACGAATTTGCTGATCTGTTGTTCAGCTCTGTTATGCACATTTTCGTAGAATTGACGCTCTTCCTTGTCGAAATCGCAACTTATGTCGAGTATATGCTTAGCTGGAAGCTTGAGTAGTGGAGTACCATCTTCATTTGCACTCGCTTTTGTCCGCCTGAGCATGATCAGTTTGAGAATGACCTGAATTGTTAGTTGAGTAACCATAACATTACACGCAAGCCCACCTGTAAGCGCTGTATTGCGACTTTAACACGACCACCTTTCAATGGGACGACAATACGTGCTTTAAATTCATCCCAGTCGCTGAATGGCTGTATCTTGAGGAAACGCAACAAAGCATATAATTCATCGACATTGTTCTGTATCGGTGTACCCGTCAAACACCACCTAAGGCGCGCATTCAGTGCGGCACATGCTAAACTCATCTTGCTTGTCTTCCCTTTGATATTTTGAGCTTCATCGAGTACGATTCTGTAAAAGTTGGTCTCAAATAGCGCGCATAGTGGTTTCTTCGTTGATTTCGTCTTCTTTACGAAACCATCTTTATCTTCCTTTTTGTTGGTATTCTCGCCTTGTTCTTGCCATACTTTATGTTCTGAAGAAACGATCTGATAGCTGGTAACCTAGTTTATAGTGAGGAAAGTCACAACAATTGTCGTACTGCTCACCACAATATCGTAATCTTTAAACTTAGTCGCGTCTGTCGGTAGTGTTTAGTGTGCAACTCCTCAATTAGTTCAAAACTCACCTCTAGTTCTAGATGGACCATGATGAGTAAGAACTCTGATATTATCACATTTGGATTTCGCTTCAGACTCCCACTGAGAAACGACGGCGAGTGGTGCAACGATAAGAGTAGTTTTACCGTAATTTTTACGCGTCTCTTCGCTAGGTTTGTTTCCTATGATAACAGCGAGTGTTTGTATAGTCTTACCAAGACCCATCTGTATGTTATAATTGGCGCATGCTCAACTAAGAAAATCAACCACGCACATCATCTGCTAATATACCCCCGTATTTATTCTTCACACCGGATTCCCTGTCTTTCATCCATGCGATACCTGTAATTTGATGCTTGAGTAGCGTCAAATCGGACATACCATCTACCTTGTTATCTTGCGCTTGCGAAAGATCAACATCAGCAAAGTCTGCGTTTACACCTTGTACTAGATCATTTAGTTGCTTTTGAGCTTCCCCAGATGTTAGTTTCTCTTCATTATGTGCTTGTGGTGGTTGTTGATATCCCACTTGTGCTAATCGCGGTGCTTGCTGCTGTTCTAATATAACACGTGATTGTAGTGGTTGAGGTGGTCTATTAAATAGCTTAGAAGGTGCAGACCAACCGTTTGGTGCTGGATTCACTCTCATTCCACTTTGTCTGGCGTTTTGTGAGCTCGATTGTTGTCTATTCGAGGTTCCGGTAGGTAGAGTACGTCCATTGAGATACCCAGGTGGTATACCATACGTTGGTTGTGGCAATCCAGCTGGCCTGTCATTGTTTGACATGATAGTGAATTGATAACTAAGTTATACAATTGACATAGCAAAGATAATAACACTGCAAATCAAACACAAAGAATTCGAATAAAAATCTCATTTTGTACAGATATACAAAAATCAAATTTATGTACAAGCTTAAGCTTCGCGGACTTGTTGAGTACCACGGAGTAAACCAGTACGTCTGGCAGCAATGAGACCAGCTGGGATTATTTGTCAGATCTATGTAAATAGAAGGTATGCTAAACTCACCCTTTTGACCAGATGGAGCATCTCTGGCGATGGTTGAGGCGTGACCAATGTGTTGGTGGTTACCACCACCGTGAGGGTGATCTACTGGGTTCATAGCAACACCACGAGTACGTGGCCAGCAGTTTCTCTTGACTCTGTACTTGTGGTAGGCTCTACCAGCCTTGAGGAGTGGCTTGTCGATACGACCACCACCTGCTACGATACCAACAGTAGCTCTTGAAGAGCCAACGACGGCCTTCTTGGCACCTGAAGGAAGACGGATTCTAGTCTTACCGTCAACTTCTGAGTGACCGATGATAGTAGCGTAGTTTCCTGAGCTTCTTGCCAATGCACCTCTGTCACCGGACTTTTCTTCGATGTTACAGATGACGGTACCTTCTGGCATTTGTGAAACTGGCAAAACGTTACCGACGGCGAGAGCAGCCTTCTTACCACAGTAGACGAATGCACCGGTGTAGAGACCTTCGGTAGCGATGAAGGTTTCAGTACGGAGCTTGTAGCGGTATTGATCACGGAAAACGACACGTGCAAGTGGAGCACCACTGTGAGTGTATCGTTGGATAAAATTCTAAAAAGAGAAGACTTTCTACTCACCGACCAGCGTCGTGGATGATCTCCTTGACTATACCACGGACGTAACCGTTACGCTCAGCGTAGTCGTAAGTACGGAGCTGAGCTGGGGCCTTGTTGTGGTGGGTGTGTGAGCGGAAAATACCTGGGAGGGTGAGATTTGGTGCTAGAAAGCTGAGAGAAGAACTTACCACCGTTTTTACGTTGTGAACGGATGACCCTTCCCCTAAAATATAGTCGTTAGTTATTTATTCGCTCTATATAAATCTAAAATTTACATTTCGAATCTGGCTCTGAGCTAAGAGAGGTCAGATTTGATGAAAGTGGCCGTTATTGCGTAGAAAAAAAATTACTGGGCGGAGAGAGATAAATCTCTGGAAGATAAATATTATTGTATTTATTACAATTAAGCTGTTTCTTTATTCTCCAGGGTAGCTAATACGGTGTGATCAACCCGTTTAAGCTGTCAGTTGGTCAGCCGTATGTGACAGTATAAGAGATAGATGTACCCTTTCATTGGGCGTTGCTCGAGCTGCAGGTTTACTTCTGAGACCTTTGGAAGTCTGTTTGGATCTCTCCTGTAGAGTAGGATGTTACCAGCGTTGCTGAGTGCACATCAGAGCGTCATTAGTTACGATATAACTACTCACCCCGTTGTAGCTTGCTGTGTTGATACCGTATTGGTCTCATCAAGCGTTGGAAGACGTGGTTTTGCACCAGTCTGACGACGTTCGCGATCGATAGTGATATCGTTGCGTCTGTATCCCTTGAGACTGTATAGTGTGAGTCGTATGTGCCGTATACAATTAAGTATCTCTTTGTCGCAGAGATGCAGAGGAATACAAGAAGATACAAAGAGATGTGAAGAGATAACAAAGAGATACTCACCTGAGATTACGTCTAGTGAGAGAATAGCGGCTATCTCCCAAATAAAGAGCGTTCGATAACGTTGTAACGACTATAAAAGTCTGTGAATACATAATCAAGCTTGTCTTATCATGTATTATTTACCTGTAATAGTAACAGCTAACATGCAGAATAAGTTGTACATCTTCGTCATCGTTAATAAAGAACTGAATTTCTCTTTGACTATTTGACGACAATCGAGTACCCTAAATCTCGCTATCTCGATTTCTGACGATCTCGACGATGCGAGATCTCAACACGATCTACAACCAGAGGAAGTTAGAGACCCAGAGAAATATATTAGATAGTTACAATATATTAGGATTTCTTAGCTGTGGGTGATTTTATCATTATATCAACTCTAGTGATATTCTAATACATCCTTAGCTGGTACATATGGAAAAGTATTCAAGGCAACAGCCAGAGATGATACAGATAAAATCTACGCTATTAAAAAGTTCAAACCAGACAGGGATGGCGAGTATAGCTTCACTGGTATCTCACAATCAGCTATACGAGAAATAGCTCTCAATAGAGAGATTGACAACGACAATTTAGCAAAATTGATAGAAGTTTTATTAGTAGATGGCGCCATCTATATGGTTTTCGATTATGCAGAGCACGATCTACTCCAGATCATCTACCACCACAGCCAGTCATTGCGGCAAGAAATACAGCCAATTGTCGTTAAGAGCATTCTACATCAACTTATAAATGGTGTACATTATTTACACTCTAATTACATTATGCATAGGGATCTCAAACCGGCGAATATACTCATAACAAACAAAGGCGTCGTCAAAGTAGGTGATTTGGGTCTCGCGAGGATATACCGACAACCACTGCAACCGCTTTATAATGGCGACAAAGTTGTAGTTACTATATGGTACAGAGCCCCCGAATTGCTCCTCGGAGCACGTCATTATACCCCCAGTGTAGATGTCTGGGCGATTGGCTGCATATACGCTGAAATGCTTTCTCTTCGACCGATGTTTAAGGGTGAAGAGGCACGCATCGATGGCAAAAAGTTGCCATTTCAGCGACACCAGATGATGTGCATTATGGATGTCCTTGGTTATCCAAACACCCAAAATTGGCCAGGTATCAAGCATATGCCCGAATACAATGAGTTGCAGCCACCTCAGACGCGTTTCTCATATAAATTACCAAATTGGTTTAATCAAAGAAGCCATTCTATCAAGGGTTTCAACCTTCTCCATAGCATGTTGACATATGATCCAGAGAAGAGGATAACAGCAAGGGAAGCACTCACTCATCCGTTCTTCGTCAGCGAAGATCCTGCACCTGTTAAAGAGCCTTTCGTGGTCTACAATCAAGTGAGCTATCCTACTAGGCGGCTCACCCAAGATGACGAGTTGACGTCCAATCAAAATACAAACCAAACCGACACCAGTGCACGGGGTTCAGGACCTGGTGGTGCGCTTAACCCTCGAAAAAGAACTAGATTGTTGTAATATATTATGTATTCTTTCTATATCCAACCATGGCGACTAATCCAGTCTACTCATACCATGAGAAGCGTGCGTATATCTACACAATGAGTGAGATCGTTAACGATAAATAGAGCATTTTGATCTTGGTTCAAGCTCTCGTAAGAGGAAGATTGGCATAGAGTCTCTCCGGCGCTTCGACCAATGTGCACTTTGCTTAAGCAGAGCTCGAGATGCAGTGATAACACTCTCTGGGGTCATATTTTGTAGAGTAGGTCAAGTTTATACTATTATTCTGCTAACAGAAGTTAGGAATGCATATATGCAGACTTGCTCTCACAGAAGCAAGAAATCAAGAAAGCTAAGAACGTTTTAAAGCAACTCAAGGATAATGAAGAGAGTGAGCGCACTCGTAAGTTAGAAGAAGCTCGTCGGCGGGTGCTTGAGAACTTCGACAGAGTCCAGCAAGTAGGAACATCAGCAAAGAAGGCAGAAGCAACAAAGAATGCCGAAGAAACTGCCCTCGAAGAACTTGCGAAGGAGCAGTACGAAGCTAAGAAATCTAAATTACCAAGCTTTTGGCTTTCCAGTCTACAGCCGGATAGCTCACCAATTGCGGATAAAATACGTACTTTGGAGAACACAAAGATGGTCACTATGTGCAGACAAGCTAATCCACCACATCCAATGAGGTCAGTAGACTAATTTACATTATAATCTTCTGAAACAATCACAGTCTTAAAGATTTACACGGTGTTATTTTGAAATCTAATAAAGGTGACGCTGAGAGTATCGTATGCGCAAGTTGTAACAAGACTCTTAACAATTCTACCCCGATGTTTGGTGAGTTTGTCTTGTTTATCATTCTACTCTAACGCTTTATTCAGCATCGAAAGGATGCAGTAACATTCTTTGTAAATACTGCATAGACACGCTCTACAAAGCTCTCAAACAATGTCCTGTCTGCGACAACCCAGTCAAGGATGCGAATGAAGATCTCATAAAGGTGTCAGTAGAAGGTGAGTTCTAACATGAAGTGTTAGAAATCTTCTGACAACTTTAAAGGTACAGGATTTGCAGCAGGTGGTGGTGTTATGTTAAAGAGAAGGACAGGTGCACTAGGTTTAAATTGATTGTGTCAAATGCATAAATTGTTACATCATATCATAATTTGGGTCCTGTTATATGTCAATTCTATCATCATAAGAGACGCTAGACAACAACAATAGTAGATCAGTGATATAAGCGTTATAAAAGGTTGACTTCATGTGGTTGCAGAGATTGTTCACAAAACCATCATTTATACTATTGTTGATGTCTCCACGTCGTGTTAATATTAACTCACATTTGTGGGTTTATCGATGTGTTTTTGGATATCACTTTGTATCATCATCTGAACTGTTACATAGTCAGCAATAGGTCATTAGATGAGACCATATCAATGCTGATAATTATCAGTGATATAAGCGTTATAAAATGTTGACTTCATGTTGTTGCAGAGATTGTTCACAAAACCATCATTTAATTATCGCTACTGATATGGTCCAAGTAAAGAATACTCACAAAAATCGTGTCAGTTAGGAGTTGATTATATGCCCAAATCATATCAGCTAGAGCTAATACTTGTTTCTTTCAGTTCCACAGAACGTGGATCCATGTAAAAAAAATAAATTTCATCTTTCTGATTTGGGCTGAGTCATTTTTTTAACTCACACTACGTCTATTGTTAGTTGAATCAATGTGAAAACATCAAATGAGTGATCAGTTAGAGCTAATACAAATACCTATCATCTACCCCAGAAGGGCATCAAGATACATAATAACTTTTCATCCTTTCCACATGATGTTTCGAGTAGACTTACTCATTGTATCCTAATGGTAAAATTAGTAATAAGTCCGATGATTGTAGACACATCAGTGTACCCTCAGAGAGAAGATTATCCCTGGTAATCTCGGTCATCGTCCCGCGTAATGCAAATATTGCATACCGGGAGTCCCATAAAGAATGACAACAGGTTATCATCTTGGGGTACGAGTGTCTACTAACTAGTTACTCACATTAATCTTTAACTATTGGAGAGTTGCCACGTTGAGCATATCCAGTCCAGCTTTCGTCGTAAATTGCGCTATGGCCGCCGATAATTTCGAGAGCCAAACCGACAATAGCAGCAGTCATACCAGAACCGCAGCTGGTAATAACATTTTGTCTGCCCGCAAGGATGCTTTCAAGTTGGTCTCTACCGAGGGTATTCTCGAAAACAGCTTTGATCTCGTCAGCTGACTTGAACTGACCTTGCTGAGTAAGGAGTTGAGGGAAAGCAAGCGAGAAAGCACCTGGCATATGGCCAGATGAAAGACCTGGACGAGGCTCGGGTGCTTCACCCGTAAAGCGGGGTTTAGGACGTGCATCCAAGATCGTTGCCTTATTGTCGCCTTTGATGGTATTGAGGATATCGATGTGGTCTTTAATGTAATTCTCCTGTAATGTTGGTACGGGGTATTCTGTAGGTTCAACAGCGACTTCTCCAGATTCGAGAGGAAGACCTTCGCGTTCGTAGGCAGGCAAGCCACCATCGAGGACGGCGACGTGAGGATGACCCATTGCTCTAAAGGTGAAAGCTGCTCTTGGTGCGCTGAAAACACCAATTGTATCGTAAAGCAAAATTTGAGAATTTCTTTCAATGCCGAAATTTGAGCAGGCTTGAGCAAAAATTTCAGGCGTAGGAAGCATGTGACCAACGAAAGCGTTTGGGTGTGGTGCAGCGATCTTGTCTAGATTCCATCTTCTAGCTTTTGGGAGATGCTTCTGGAGGTATTCTTGCTCTGGGTTGCGGTCTGAGTTTGGCATGTGCCATGAAGCGTCCTACTGAGCTGTTAGTGGTGCAGTCTGGACTATAAAATACATACCAGCGCTATAAAGTTCTTTAACTCGCTTAGTTGACGGGGTTTTAATATTCTTGTCATGATGGACGTAGCGGTCAAAGGAACTTCCTCCGCTACAGTCAATGGAAAATAAAAAGTTAATATTTTCAATCGTCAAGTTCCTCAAGTCAGAGCAATCTGCCTTAAGTCAGGATAAGCAGGAATCCCTTAGCGTCGCTATTGAATCACTTGAGGACGTTTTCGAGGTCGACGACAGCCAAAAAGCCGCACTCGACGTAGACGCTGGTTTGGCTGATATCTTCAACAAGCACAGTCTTGCCACGCCATCAGAAACCCCTGCCACACCAGCAGAAGCATCCCCAGAAGATGTAGAAAAGGCTGATGCGCTCAAAGCACAAGGAAACGCTCAAATGTCCAGCCAGAAATACCAAGATGCTATCGATTCATACACCCAAGCTATCTCTTTACATCCTACCAACAAAATACTCTACTCGTCCGTTCCTTCTAGAATGTTTCGCTTTTACTGACTTACACCCACAGAAACAGAGCAGCTGCTTACTCACAAGCTGGCGACCAGGACGCCTCCATTGCAGATGCTAAGAAAGCACTCGAGATCGACCCTCAATTCGCCAGAGCTTACTCTAGATTAGGACACGCATACTTCAATGCTAAGCAATATGAGAATGCTGTTAGAGCATACGAGGATGGTCTTAAATACGATGCTGAGAACCAGACTATGAAATCCAGCTTGATTACTGCAAGATCAAAGCTCGGCTCTAACTCTGTCGAATCAAGAAGCCAGCCACAAAGTGCTCCAGCTGGCGGTATGCCTGACCTCTCGCAGCTTGCTGGAATGTTTGGCGGTGGCGGCGGCGCTGGTGGTGGTATGCCAGATATCGGCTCACTTCTTAACAACCCAATGATGCGTCAAATGGCACAATCTATGATGGCTAACGGTGGCTTAGAAAGATTGATGTCCAACCCAAGCTTGAGAAACATGGCAGAAGGCATGAGAAACGGTGGTCAGATGCCTTCCCTCGACGAATTGGCTAGCAACCCAGAGCTCAGAAATCTCGCTGAATCTTTCGGTGCAGGTGCAGGCCAGGGACAAGGACAAGGACAAGGTAATCCACCTCCAGGCAGTGCATAATTTTAATTCATTAGGGTCTGATTAGTAATTATATCTATATGTATACATTTATTCTTCCTCTTCCTCTCCCTCTTCTTCTTCCTCTTCTTCTTCCTGCTCCTCCTCGTTTTCTTGCTCTTCTTCAGACTCTTCGCCGTTGTCAACTTCGTATCCAGCACTGGCGACATCAAGACAAGTGAGACGCGTTCCTTTGGTGTCATATGAGCTGACACATTCCAGCTTTTCTTGCTTGCTTGATGGTTTGAGGGGAGTTAAATCAAAAGCTCTAACAAATCCATCTGAAGAGATGGTAATAGCGGTTAAGATGTCAGCAACATTTCCGAATCTTACGCTCTTGACTCTATTTTGATGTCCAACAAGCTCAGCAATTAGAGTGGCTTCTTTAGGTTCATCTGAAGGTTGCCCTACAGCGTAGAGCAAGACCCTCTTATCTTCGCTAGCGACAGCCAAAAACTCAACATCATCCTCAAATCCTTGGCTCTTATGCGGCTTAACGAAGCCAATATCATTGAACTTTGTAGTCAATGACGTTGGTAAAGAAGGTAAATCAGGTAAAACTTCAAATGCTTGTGTTTTTCTTAATTCTACGTGTTTCTTGAATAAGATTGCGATGATGTTACCAGATTTGCTAAACTTAACAACTTGTGGGTTGCCCTTACGTCCCTCCATACCTAATTTAGTTCCTGCGATTCTACCAACATGTCCAGCTTGCTTGTTAGATTCGTTGGAGTTCTTACCAAGCCTCCAAAGTTGACCCATTCTGTCATTACCAACAGTCATTGCGAATCCAGCTTTTGGATGTACTGCAGCTGAATCTACGCTTCCTTTGTGGGCTTTGAAAGATTTAAGGAGCTCCCATTCACCGCATTTGAAGATGTAGATGTTAGAATGTGTAGTACCAATTACCAAATGTGCGTGATTGATGAATGACATCGTAAGCGGTGTTCCTAAAGCAAAATAAGCCACATCAAGGCAAGGAGAAGACACAAACCTTCTGTACCAGTCAACGAACCAACTTCTACTCTCTTCCGTATATCCCATACTTTAAGACTCTCATCAGTACCGCCAGTTATCAGCCATTTTCCTCCCTTTGTAGAACCAGGCGGTGGTGGTGATAAGCCCACGCTCTTGATGCATGTAATGTGAGCTGGAAACATGAAAAGAGGCTTGAATTGCAATTTGCCCTCATTTAAGCGCAGATTGAAACCATAGAGAAGACGCTCGTAGCTTCCTACAGATATATTCAAGCTTACTGGACCATGTGCAGCTTTGCTTTCTGATAATTTTATGTTCTTATTTGGCTTAGGTGCACTTTCTTTCTTCTGTTGTTTCTCTTGAAACCTCGCTCTCTTCTGTCCCGCCATATCGTCCTCGTTGCAGCGAAAGAAGAATATTCAAATATTACATCATCAGCAATTAACTATTACCATGTTGTATTTCTATAAATATTTGTTTATTTTTACCTAGCCAAGAACGCTACTGTCAAGGTTTACTCGAAATAGATACTTCAAAATTTTCACATTCCAAACATGACAAACGAAATATGCAAAACTACCCCGTGATAAACCGGGTAGGTACTTATATAGCAACAAAGTAGTTAAATAGATATACTTAATGTAGTATTATGCTCATTTATTCATCTAGAATGTAATACATCAAAGAGATCATAAACATAGGTATATAATAATAGAAAAATGCCGCGCAAATATCTGTCATATTTCCAAAAATACCTCTTTTTCCATTTATAGATACGACTATATAAACCACTTTGGTTGTTATCATATAACAAATAACATGTTCAAAAAGGCAGTATACTTCGCGCTCTTGGCTGGGACATATGCCCAGTCTAACGGTACAATAGACTTGGCAGATCCGGAGCCAGGTAACTGGGGAGGCAACATTGGCAAAGCTGCGACAAAGCATTACAATGACTTTGATTACGAAGTCTTTATGAATGACAGCTACATCCCTCGTCCATATCGCTATGAATTGGGATCGGACTACACCGTGAATGAAGTAAGTAAGATCTGGTGAAAATTCGACAACTGCTAACAACTCAGAATGTGATGATGGATAGACAGTCACCGGATACACTCGCGCCACCAACAGTTGATTTTGGTAGCATTGAGAACCCAAGATGGCATATGTCTGACAGCTACAACCGCCTCGCGATTGGGGGTTACGCACGCCAGCAGACTGTGAAAGACCTCCCTGTTGCAGTCGACATCGCGGGTGTCGACATGAAACTCGAACCTGGTGCATTCAGAGAGAGTCACTGGCATGAACAAAGCGAGTGGGGTGCGTTATTCATAAAAGTCATATTCAATTACTAAACTATAACCAGCGTATATGTTCTCAGGTAGAGTAATCATTTCTGCTATCAACCCAGATGGTCAGACCTTCATGGGTGAGTTGGGACCAGGTGACGTTTGGTTCTTCCCAAGCAGCTACATCCATTCGATTCAGGCTTTAGAAGATGGTGCTGAGTTCTTACTCATCTTCGACAGCGGGGAGTTTGATGAGAACAGTACGTTTTTGTCAGCTGAAGCCCTCTCACGTATACCAAAATCCGTCATAAAGTACGTCAAGACTCCTGCTAGAACGCTGCTAACTGATTCTACAGCAAAAACTTCGGCCTTGCGAAAGACGCCACGGATTTCGACAACATTCCAGCACAGCAGCTGTACATATTCAGAGGAGAAATGCCGATCCCTTCATTCGAGGAACAGAAAAAATCTATCAATAATCCTTTCGGTATGATGGAAAACCAGACGCTCCTTTTCCCACTATCCCAGATGCCTTGGGATGAATACGATGGTGGAAGAGTCAGGATTGTAGATAGCTCTAACTTTAACGCACCTTCGCTCGATATCACAGTCGCCCAAATACAATTGGACAGTGGTAGTTTGAGAACCCTCCACTGGCATGAAACAGGTGAGTCTTAAAATCGAAAATTTTGACGAACATCCAGCTAACAAGCTTCCTCAGCTGAGTGGGACTTCATCATCAGCGGTACCCTCAGAGCAACCATCTATGCTGGTAATGGTAATAGTCGTACTTACGACTTCAATGCAATGGACGTCGGTTACATAGAAGCGAATAACCTTCATTATTTAGAGTGTGTCAGTGAAGAACCATGTGAATTCTTGGCCGCATTTAAGACTAGCAAATATAATGACTTTGAATTTGGCCAATTTGTCACTGCCACACCAAGATACACTATCCAGCAACATCTCAGAATCACTGATGAGACTTTCGACGCTATCCAAGAAAGTGTTGCAAATAAGCAAATCATAGTGCCAAATAATTGTAAATAATCCCATCAATTGCTTACCGAATTAGTCTTAAATGAGTTGTGAATTTTAAACATTTTATTAACAAATTGAGTTCGGATGGAATAGAAAGAAAAGAAAACTCCTAGAAGACTTCAGTGACAATACCAGTACCGATAGTCTTTGAAGATTCTCTCAAAGTGAATCTGCTACCAGATTCTAATGGAATGTCGTGTACCAAATCACCGACCATTTCGACATTGTCACCTGGCATGACCATCTTTTCACCAGATTCAGCAGTGCCTTCTGGGAAAGTAAGGGAGACAGTAACGTCTGAAGTTCTGATAAATAATTGTGGACGGTAGTTTTCGAAGAATGGAGAGTGACGACCACCTTCTTCCTTTGTGAGGATGTAAAGTTGAGCCTTGAACTTCTTGTAGCTCTTTATGGAGTCAACAGCGGCGATAACTTGACCTCTTCTGATTTGCTCTCTCTTGACACCTCTGAGGAGGGCACCCATGTTGTCACCAGACTCACCACGGTCTAATTCTCTGTGGAATGATTCAATACCAGTGAGGGTTGTCTTGAATGAGTTGCCAAGACCGAGGATTTGTACTTCGTCACCCTTCTTGATGGTACCTCTTTCGACTCTACCGGTAACGACGGTACCTCTACCTGAGATAGAGAAGGTGTCCTCGATAGGCATGAGGAAAGGCTTGTTGAGATCTCTCTCTGGGACATCTAACCAGCTGTCTGTAGCCTCCATGAGCTCATCGATGGACTTAGTGCCGATCTCTGGGTCACGGCCTTCGAGTGCAGCCAAAGCAGAACCCTTGACGATTGGGGTGTTCTCACCGTCATATCCGTATGAGCTGAGCAAGTCACGGATTTCCATATCGACGAGTTCCAACATTTCTGGGTCGTCAACTTGGTCAACCTTGTTGATGTAGACGACGAGCTTCTTGACACCGACTTGCTTAGCAAGCAACAAGTGTTCTCTGGTTTGTGGCATTTGACCATCAGCAGCTGAAACAACGATAATCGCACCGTCCATTTGTGCAGCACCTGTAATCATGTTCTTAATGTAATCAGCGTGACCTGGACAATCGACGTGTGCATAGTGTCTGTTACCGGTCTCGTATTCGACGTGGGCAGTTGAGATGGTAATACCTCTTGCCTTCTCTTCTGGTGCCTTATCAATTTGGTTGTAGTCCAAAAATTGACCCTTTCCAGACTTCTCAGAGAGGTGCTTGGTGATAGCAGCAGTGAGGGTAGTCTTTCCGTGATCAACATGACCAATAGTACCAACGTTTAAGTGTGGTTTGTCACGTTGGAAAGTAGCGTAGAAGCGTCCTGCAGCGGTGGTACCAGCGCGGGCTAGATTGTAGTGTCAGTAGAGAAGCTATAAGACATTATATACTAACTTAATGCAACTGGAGCGATAGCTGAACGAAGGTTCATGCGGCTCATTCCATTAACGATTGAACGGGTAGCCAAACCTTTAGAAAGTTAGCCGTGCGGTAATATGTAGAAAATACGCACCTCTAGAAACAACCTTGGATGGCTGTACGAAGCGTCTGCCTGCAACACGCACTGCTGGTACTCTCAACATTTTTAGATCGTCGTCTAAGAGAAGAGAGAAGACGGTGAGTGCGGGAGTAGGTGTTTAAAAAATGTACCGTAGGGCTATGTGAGGGGCTTTATGGTTAGAATATAGTATTATCACTTTTAGACGGTTACCCGCGCTGTGTGTATCCTCTTACTAGGCTTTACCGATTTACTTTTACGTCAAGCGAATAAACGGGGAGAAGTGTTGATTGCTGTTTGAAGGTGCTATTATTTGATGTACAGATTAACTCATTTTCTTATCAAAAAGATCGCCATTATGGGTAAAATTTTACTTTCAAATGACTTGAGATAGATGTATATTACGTATGTATAGCTTGTTTTTATGACCTTTTAAATAATACATCTACCCTTTTTGCATGCAAATTAAACGCTTAATAGCGCATAAATTGTGATGTCAGTCGATTAGCCAGTAGAAGAATTACACATTAATAAATAAAAGAGGAAGATACCTAATCGTTCTTATATCACTCATTTCACATCTTTACTCTTACCTTTCTACACCCTTTTTCCCATACCATGACGACAATCACCTCACAGCCATCGCCTACACGAGCGAGCATACAGCTGGACGGGCAGAGCAACTTGGAGTGCAAAATACCACGCTATTCTATCGAGCTTGAAGGTACATCAAACCAGTTTGTTAGCTACACCATACAATTCAACTCAAACTCAAGCTTGTACAAATCCAGCAACCAGGAAATCCAAAGAAGGTTCAAAGACTTTAAATTTCTACACACACAACTCTCAAACGCTTTCCAAGCATCCGTAATACCCCCACTTCCAGACCAGCATCGACTTGAGTATCTGACTGGCGACAGATTCAGTAATGAGTTTATTCAGCGACGCAGAACTGATCTCGAACGGTTTCTCCAGCGTCTGAGCAGACATCCGATTCTCAGGAAATCAAAACTCTTGATTGAGTTCTTTACGTCCACAGAATGGAACACTGTGATGCACAAATATAACTTCGAGACACAGTCTGCCTTAGAGCCACCGCACTCAATCTTGGACAACATATCCGACAGTCTCGTCAATGCTTTCACAAAAGTTAAGAAGGTTGATGATCGATTCTTAGCCCTGAAGGACAACCTCGACAGGTTGGATGACTCTCTCACATCAATTGAGAAAATAGTCGTCAAATTACGTACGAAAGTATCGAGTCAGTTTATTAATATACATCCTCAAAACTACCCTCTTACCTACTTGTCAGGTGTGGACAATACGGCTATCGATGTAGATCTTACAGGCGATTATGAGGATCAAGCAGGTGCCACACAATCGTTGGCTTATTTAGAATCAGGTATTACAGAACCACTTAACCGTTTCGCGCATGTCCAACTTCAGTTTTCTACGCTCTTGCGCGATTTGACTGTAACCGCTTACGAGCCCGTCTTAGACCACATACATTCGCTAAGGGGGTATGCAAATTCTCATAAAGCTGTACTCAAATTGCGCGATCAGAAGCAGTTGGATTTCGAGCAGTTGACAACCTATCTCTCGCAACTCTCCGTCCAGCACCAACGTTTGATGTCGGCTCAGCCGGTGATCGCTGGTGGTATTGGTGGATACATCCGCGACAGAGTCGATCACTTCCGTGGACAGGATGATGAGAGGTCTCGTCTGGAGAAGTTGCGCAAGCTCGAGGAACAAATGAAGGAGCTCGAGAAAGCCGTCGAAAATTCCTCTAAGCAGAATGTAGAGTTTAGCCAAGCTGTCCTGCGTGAACACTCAATATTTGACATGTCAAAGAGGATTGAGATGAAGGAGATATTACACCAGTTGTCGGAAGGACACGTGAAAGCGTATCAAAAGGTGTGTGATAATTCCTATCGACAGTATAAACTAATCATATTTCAGACGTCAGAGGAATTCGAAAGGCTGATACCACATTTACAGCGCATACGCGTAGATGTCTAATATACACCGTTATGTATGAATATGTATATATATTACAATAAATCTTTGAATCTACGTTTGGATGTTTCTAGCAATCCGATCTCGTCTTGGCGCATTTGCACAAGCATCGCATTTGTGATATTAACGTGCATAGGGTATTCTTTTAATCTTGCATCGATTTTGTCTATAAGACATTGTATGTATTCACGCAATGGTTTCTCAGCAACCTTACTTGACTGTTCGTAGGCCATAACTATGTGGTCTATTATCGCGATATCAGTCACTCCAAATAGACCCAGACTGACGCGAGCTTCTGAGTCGATATATAGATTACAATCATTGACGAACAACTCCTGGTCACTATCATTGAATTCCCACTGGAAGGCTATTGCATCGCCATCGAAACGAACTCTGTCAAATTCGTTAGCATCCAAAGTGAAACCATAGTCCATGGCTAGCTGAACATTCGAGAGTGTATCTCCATAACTGTTAAACAGCTCCTGGTGGGGTTCTATGGTCTCTGTGGTGACTATATCGACCGTCTGTTTGTCGTTTGTTTGAGAATGGCTAAGATTACCACAACAACCACAAACAAGGGTATCTGATTCGAATTCTACGGTAGATTCCTCCGTATGGTTGAATAAGTCTGCGACTGGGACCAGCCCGACGTCGTGATAGTTATCTATAGTAAAAAGTCTCGATGATGTGATAGCGTAGGCGTAGAGGTAGTCATTGAAAGAAATGCCATCCGCTAGAGGAGCCAGTGAAGTATGAAAGATATCCTCTAGCTGAGCTCTCGAATGTCGTCCTCGTATGCCTTCCTTTGTGTTACATAGACTGTCCAATTCCTTCGCGAGCTCCATACCATCCATTTCTGGAGTTGGTAGCCAGAGTGAGGCTATATCAGGTGCCTCTTTTGGTAGTGACTCTATGTAGCTCAGCCACGTGCTTCTTTCACCTCGATGTATTTCAAAAGCCAAGGCAAAAGAGAGTAAAACGACGCGACTCTGGTTGAGTTGAGATAATTGTTGATGCATTGAAGAATTTCTGATCGTGAGTAAAGCATCCTTCGGTACTTTTGCGACTATTTGGGCTCTTTAGCAGACTCAAGGTGTGTATAGTGAGCTCACTAGGGGTGCTCTTTAGAATGTAGTCATTGGACAAGACCCTGTCAGTTAGCAAGAGCAGTCTACTATCGAGTTCAACGCTGTGCTCTTTGCACCAATTCAGAAGAGAAGAATTCATTCGAGGGTTACAAAAGAGAAGACTCAGCAATTATCAGTGAAAGTAAAAAGGTTTCCTTCAAAATAATTAGGAAAGACTAATCGTAGAAGCATCATTTCTGCTGAGCTTCAAAGAAGCTGTTATGAAGGAACTCAAGTTAGGACATTTAAAGGCCGTCAACTGAAAATTTTAAATTAATTAAACAACGACAAAGTAAATAAATAGAGAAATATTAAGTGAATATCCCCAGATATTTATTTACTCATCCCGATTTGGACATATTTAGTGATTTTTTATTTCTCAGCTCAAGCCAGCTCATGGATCGCAGCCGTCGATTCCTTTCCAGTAAACTACAAAGTCAGTATTTAAATAGTGAATCCGTAAATTTACTAACGAACTTTATAGACACTAGAAGGTGCACTATTTTTGCTCGTATTTTCAGCTCTTTTCTAACGTTAGTTGCACAGCCATGGAAGAAGAAGTCGCAGCACTCGTTATTGACAACGGGTTAGTTGATTTACAGCGCTATACACTCTCATACTAATACACTCTCTAGTTCTGGTATGTGTAAGGCCGGTTTCGCCGGTGACGACGCACCAAGAGCTGTTTTCCCGTGCGTTTCGCCTCTTTAGTTTTTATCTTTATCCCTTACCCTTTACAGTTCAATCGTCGGTCGTCCACGTCACCAAGGTGTCATGGTCGGTATGGGTCAAAAGGACTCTTACGTCGGTGACGAAGCCCAATCAAAGCGTGGTATCCTCACCCTCAAATACCCAATTGAACACGGTATCGTCACTAACTGGGATGATATGGAAAAGATCTGGCATCACACTTTCTACAACGAGTTGCGTGTCGCACCTGAGGAGCACCCTGTCTTATTAACTGAGGCTCCACTCAACCCAAAGGCTAACAGAGAAAAAATGACTCAAATTATGTTTGAAACTTTCAACGCACCAGCATTTTACGTCGCTATCCAAGCTGTTTTGTCTTTATACGCATCTGGTAGAACAACTGGTATTGTTTTAGATTCAGGTGATGGTGTCTCACACACAGTCCCAATTTATGAAGGTTACGCACTCCCACACGCAATTATTAGATTAGATTTAGCAGGTAGAGATTTAACTGATTATTTGATTAAAATTTTGATGGAAAGAGGATATCCATTCACCACCTCAGCTGAACGTGAAATCGTCAGAGATATCAAGGAACGTTTATGTTACGTTGCACTCGACTTCGACCAAGAGTTG
The DNA here is from genome assembly GCF_000263375.1 of Wallemia mellicola CBS 633.66. Classification (NCBI taxonomy): domain Eukaryota; kingdom Fungi; phylum Basidiomycota; class Wallemiomycetes; order Wallemiales; family Wallemiaceae; genus Wallemia; species Wallemia mellicola. Next base: position 85,979 of record NW_006531986.1, read on the forward strand.
CAAACTGCTAACCAATCTTCCGCTTTGGAGAAGAGCTACGAATTGCCAGATGGTCAAGTTATCACCATCGGTAACGAGCGTTTCAGAGCACCAGAAGGTCTCTTCAAGCCATCCTTACTCGGTCTTGAAGCTGCAGGTATCCACGAGACTACCTACAACTCTATCATGAAGTGTGATCTTGACATCCGTAAGGACCTCTACGGTAACGTTGTCATGTCAGGTGGTACTACTATGTACCACGGTATTCCAGACCGTATGCAAAAGGAATTGACTGGTTTGGCCCCATCCTCAATGAAGGTCAAGATTGTCGCCCCACCAGAACGTAAGTACTCTGTATGGATTGGTGGTTCTATTCTTGCATCACTTTCAACCTTCCAACAAATGTGGATCTCCAAGCAAGAATATGATGAATCTGGTCCTTCAATCGTTCACCGCAAGTGTTTCTAAGCTGGGGTTTGATATCGTTTAGTTGGCTTTTGCCAAGTCAGCTAATTAAATGAATGAAAAAATATTTGAAAAATTTACGTTATTACCATGTCTTTCTTCTTTTATAACTTTTATATTCTTTTATTACCCTGTGTTGCAGAAATCAACGAATTTAAAAAAAAAATTTATGTGCAGATTTTTGTGTTATACATGCGAATAAAAATATAAAATACAAGACGTCTATCTAGTCAATTTCTTCTGTTTGTATTTCATGATAAACGACGTGGGCGCCTGATCGATAATGATTGTTATTCGATTTCAGACTCTTTTTCGTGTTCTTTATGGTGAGCTCTTTAAAGAAATCATTTGAGGCTTTCTCGTTCACTTCTATGGACATCAACTCAGACAACAATTTGTCATTTTCTTTGTCCAATTTTTCAAGTGTCTGAGATTCATAATCAAGGTGCTGTTTGAGTATCTCGTTGTTCTCTTCAATGAGATGATACTGCGCTGATGCGTAAGTGTATTGAGGGAGGTAAAATGGTTGGTTAGGATCGTCGGGTATAGACTGAAAGATACTCTCATCTATGAGGTCAATGTAGGCGCTTTCATCTTCCTTGATAGATTGATCAGGTTCGGTTACATCTTGAGAATCGTCAGGGGCACCGTCTTCTAGCTTTTGCTTTTTCTTGCGCTCGCTTGGTGGTAATGGAACTGTCTTACCTGATGGAAGTGTTTCTACGTGATGCTGCATTTTCATATGCTTCGCGAGAGCATCTGAACGCGTGAATGACCTGTCACACTCTGCTTTCTCCTGCTGTCGTTGTCGTTAGTTGCCGCTGTTTTCTACTATTTTTCACTCTTACACAAATGAATGGCTTATCGGCTGTATGTGAACGTAAGTGTGCTATCAAAGCGAAACGAGAAGATTGATTTTTGCCTTTACGTGAACAACTCTGCCATTCGCAGGTATATTTACCATTTGGTCGCTGACCGATGTGGTCTGAGGAGGTGTCAAAGCGTTTAGACTGTATAAATTGACTATATACCATTTGTAATGTGCTCTATAAGTAAATGCTGATCACCGAAGACGATAAAGCAATCGTCCCACAAGCAGCTGACGACAGGTCCCCAGTCAGGCATACCAGCGGGCGTAACTTGTTCAGTCGGTATACTCTCATCGTATTGACCATCTGGCGTTGGTGAACGTGAGAGTATTTCGCTCAGATTGTCGTCATCGAGCTCTAAAATATCCCGCTTCTGGGATGTCATCGTTGTTTTAAAGGAAGAAGTAAATAATTATACTATAATAAAAGATTTATATATATTTTAAATAAAAAAGTTTTTTATTTTCTCATATTCTGCTGACGCATGCGTTTACGTTATACCATCATGAGCAACGATCCACAAGTAAAGAAGGAGGAATCAGCTGAAGATACTTCTACGGCGATCCTTAGACCAAAATCTAGGTATGTAGCTAGACGTCCTTCTCCTTTCCTCTAACGAATTACAGTCCAAACCGTTTGATTGTCGATGAAGTCCGTTTTTAGCAATTTATTAATATTACAGGCTGACGTTCTATAGGCAACAGCAGACGACAACAGTGTGGCTACTATAAACCCAGCAACGATGGAAACTCTCGGCTTATTCCGTGGTGACACTATCATCGTCAGAGGTAAAAAGCGCAAGGACACAGTCCTCATCTGTCTCTCCTCTGACGATGTCGACGAGGGCAAAATACAAATGAACAAAGTCGCACGTAACAACCTCCGCGTAAAGCTCGGTGACGTAGCTAACATTCACGCTTGCCCTGAAATTAAGTACGGAAAGCGTATCCACGTTTTACCTTTCGACGACAGCATTGAAGGTCTCACTGGTAACATCTTCGATGTCTACCTTAAGCCATATTTCTTAGAGGGTGTGTCTCTTCGGCATTTTTTCTGCACTTTCTAACCCTACGTAGCATACCGTCCTGTCCGTAAGAACGACACCTTCCTAGTTAGAGGTGGTATGCGTACTGTTGAGTTCAAGGTCGTCGAGTGCGATCCATCCGAATTCTGTATTGTCGCACAAGATACCGTCATACACACAGAGGGTGACCCAATCAAGCGTGAAGATGAGGAGTCTAATCTCAATGAAGTTGGTTATGATGATCTTGGTGGTTGCAGAAAGCAACTCGCTCAAGTTCGTGAATTAGTCGAATTGCCTTTAAGACATCCACAACTTTTCAAATCCATTGGTATCAAACCTCCACGTGGTATCTTGATGTACGGTCCACCTGGTACCGGTAAAACTCTCATGGCTAGAGCTGTAGCTAATGAAACCGGCGCTTTCTTCTTCTTGATAAACGGTCCAGAAATTATGTCTAAAATGGCTGGTGAATCTGAATCAAACCTCCGTAAAGCTTTCGAAGAAGCTGAAAAGAATTCACCTGCTATCGTTTTCATTGATGAAATTGACGCTATTGCACCAAAGCGTGAAAAGACCAACGGTGAAGTTGAAAGAAGAGTAGTATCACAATTGTTGACACTCATGGATGGATTAAAAGCACGTTCAAACATTGTCGTTATGGCAGCAACCAACAGACCAAACTCTATCGATCCTGCTTTGAGACGTTTCGGTAGATTCGACAGAGAAGTTGATATCGGTATCCCAGATCCAATTGGTAGACTTGAAATCTTACGTATTCACACTAAGAACATGAAACTCGGCGATGATGTCAACCTTGAACAAATTGCAGCAGATACTCATGGTTACGTTGGTGCGGATATGGCTAGCTTGTGCTCTGAAGCTGCTATGCAACAAATTAGAGAAAAGATGGACTTGATCGATCTCGATGAAGACACTATCGATGCTGAAGTCCTTGACGCACTGGGTGTTACAATGGAGAACTTCCGTTACGCTCTTGGTGTATCTAACCCATCTGCACTCCGTGAAACTGTCGTTGAAGTTCCTACTGTCACCTGGAACGACATTGGTGGTCTTGATAAGGTTAAGCAAGAATTACAAGAAACTGTTCAATACCCAGTTGAACATCCAGAAAAATTCATCAAGTACGGTATGTCACCATCTAAGGGTGTTCTCTTCTATGGTCCACCAGGTACTGGTAAAACATTGCTTGCTAAGGCTATAGCAAATGAATGTCAAGCAAACTTTATCTCAATTAAGGGTCCAGAATTATTGACAATGTGGTATGGTGAATCTGAAGCCAATGTTAGAGATGCATTCGATAAGGCTAGAGCAGCAGCACCATGTGTTATGTTCTTTGATGAATTAGATTCAATTGCTAAGTCAAGAGGCGCAGGTGCAGGTGGTGATGCAGGTGGTGCTTCTGACAGAGTTCTTAACCAAATTTTGACGGAAATGGATGGTATGTCAGCCAAGAAGAACGTATTCGTTATTGGTGCAACTAACAGACCTGATCAAATTGATCCAGCATTGTTACGTCCTGGTAGATTAGATCAATTAATTTACATTCCATTACCGGATGTTCCATCTAGATTATCAATTCTTAAAGCAACACTTCGTAAATCACCAGTTGCACCATCAGTGGATCTTGAATTCCTTGCGAACCAAACTCATGGTTTCTCTGGTGCTGATTTGACTGAAGTTTGTCAAAGAGCCGCTAAATTAGCAATTAGAGAGTCAATTAACGCTGATATAGAAGCAAAACGTGCACAAAAGGAGAAATTAATAGCTGAAGGTGCTGATCTTGATGCTGCAATGGAGGAAGATGTTGACAATGATCCGGTACCTGAAATTACGATCGCACACTTTGAAGAAGCAATGAGATTCGCTAGAAGATCTGTATCTGATCAAGACATTAGAAGATACGAAATGTTTGCACAAAATCTCCAACAATCTAGATCATTTGGCAGTCAATTTAGATTCCCTGGACAAGGTGAACAAGGTGCTTCTCAAGAGCAAGATGGTCAAGGTCAATTTGGATCTGGCGGGGATGACGCTGATGATCTCTACGCATAGGTTGCTTTTCTCATTTCTTTGTAAAATTTTGAAAGTATTTTTTATTCGATATTCAAAAGCAATAAGTAAATAATATTATGCATTATCTATATATAAAAGGAAAGAATAAATAGATTAGAGAGTTTATTTACCAGCCATCCGCTTGGATTTGCCTGGTCTTGAATTCTTCGATTTACCACCTTTAAATGGTGCATTAGTTGATTCCTTTGTGTTAGATTTTGCGTATTTCTTTTTACCACCATGTCCAAACTTGGCATCACGTGCGTTTCTTGACATTTTTCTCTTCTTTTTGTCTTCACCGCCCTCGAGTGCATCTTCAAGCTGTATATCGAAATCGTCATCACCAGCGTCAAGGCCTTCAACACCACCCTTTTTACGTTTGAGTGATTTGACTTTATCGACCATTTCCTTTTTGCTCTTCTGTCTCTCAAGCGTCTTCTCGTTTTGAACCTTCTTACCAACCTTCTTCAATTCACGTTGTTTACGAGCGCGTTCTGAGGCTTCAATGTTGCTCTTTTCATCTAACATCTTTTGACGAATCTTCTCCATTTGTACATCAGTTTTAACCATTTCTGCGAAGAAATCTGTCGGTCTGGTGAATGGAGTACCAGATTTGAGAATCTCTGGTTTAGCTTTGTTGACTGCGTCTAATGATTGCTTGTAGAATGCTAATTCACGTGATAAATCATCGTATACGTCTACAGCACCATAATCTGTGATGGATTGATTTGCTGTGACTGCGAGTGTTTCAATAAAGGGAAGTTTATCACTGAGCTTTATGTTTGATAGGATGCGACTGATTGCTGCTTTGTTGTTCACGACGACTTTAGTTTTGATTTGAGCGCGGGTGTCTTCGTCGACTTCGCCAGTGACATCTTCGAGAGCGACGTCTTCTTCCTCCTCTGAAGCGTCTTCTTCTTCGTCCTCTGGGGCATCATTAATGAAACTATCTTCCTCTTCCTCTTCCTCGTCTTCCTCTTCGTCATTTTCTTCCTCGTCTTCGTCGTCTTCTCCAGATAATTCTGCCTCGTCGTCAAGCAAATCGTCTGATTTTCCAGTCTAAATAGCTATTAGATATTAGTACAAGATAGTAAAGAATACTAACCTCTAATTGGTCGAGGTAAGCGAGCTGATCTTTAGCTTGTTGATCTAAACCGTCCTCACCTAAAAGTTGGATGATTTTTTGCATCGATTCCTCTGTAACGCCATCATAGTTCTCCTCCTCTGAACTGTTATCCTCATCTTCATCCAATTTTAAAACATTTTTAATTTCCTTTCTTTTGACCATCGTCGCTGTTGATCAAGGTGTATAGTAATGTCAACCATCGGATTTGAAGAATTAATCAATAAGTACACTACAGTATTGTTCGACTGTGATGGTGTTTTATGGAGAGTTAGTTTACTTTCCTTTATTTCCTACTCTAATCGAGTCATAGGGAAATGAACTCATCCCAGGAAGTAAAGAGTTCATAGATCACCTTAGAAAGCACAATAAGAGACTCATTTTTGTCACTAACAACGCTAGTCAATCTAGAGAGCAATACCGTACTAAATTTCAGAAGTTTGGCTTGGATGTCTCAACTGATGAAATCTACGGCAGCGCATACGCAGCTACCGTCTATTTGAAGTACAAATTAAAGTCTAAGAAAGCATTCGTTATTGGTATGTCTGGTTTGGAACACGAATTAGATACCGAAGGGATTGAACACATCGGTGGTACATCAGAAGAATACAACAAGTTAACGACTGATATTGATTTCAAGGGTATAAAAGACTCAATTGATCCTTCAGTAGATACAGTACTTTGCGGTATGGATTTGATGTTAAACTACTCAAAATTATCGCACGCGTTCAGTTACTTGGAAAACAAGAACGTTAATTTCGTTCTGACTAATGATGATAGTACATTCCCACAGTCAGCCGGTATATTCCCAGGAAGTGGTAGTTTGTCAGCCCCATTGATATTAGCTTCAGGTAGAACACCAACCGTTGTAGGCAAACCAAATAAAGAAATGCTCGATTGTATTCTTGACAAGAACCACTTGAATAATGAAGAAACACTCATGATTGGTGATAGACTGAATACAGACATAAAGTTCGGACAAGAGGGTGGTTTAGACACACTCCTAGTTTTATCAGGCGTTTCAAAACGTGAAGATATAGAGAAGGAAAATATTTATCCAAAGTACATATTAAATTCCCTGGATGATTTGAATTAGTATGTTAGAGATAGACATAGAACCCTCTTGAAAGATAACGCAGTTTTGTAAAGTGATCATTTTTAAACATACGCTCTTATTCAAAGCTATGATTCACACGTGTGTTGTAAATTCTCAATCATCGGGTCCCTCTTTTATTTACTCACCATTGTTGTTACTCTTCAAAGAACATATCCGCTCTCGTTTAAGAATTTCAAAAAAAATAAAAAAATGTGATTACAAGAACACTGAAATACGTCACGTTTCTGACTGCTACCATTAGTAAATGAGGAAGCGTCAGGAAAACAGTGACACTTCTAGCAGTTCACCTAGCAGCTCCTCTAGCTCCTCTAGTAGCTCGTCTAATACATCCTCACCTACGAGCACTTCGTCAAATTCCTCGTCGAATACCAGCAGGTGAGTGTCTTGTTTTTTTTACTAGCTGACCATCTAAACCCGTCCTAGTAGCTCAAGTTCTACTTCCAATTCATCCTCTTCTCCAAGCAGCTCAAGTAGTTCAAATACCCCTAGCGATTCGAGCACATCAAGCAGCTCAGAGTCAAGCTCAGCTAGCGACAGACCAACAACTTCTATCGTTACTGTGACACTCTCAAATGGTCAGTATAGCGACCTATACATGACTATACATTCTGACACCAGACAGGTTCATCAACTACAAGCGCTACAACAATCCCAGCAAATGATGGCAGCTCAGGAGGGGGCAAGAACATCGGTGCGATAGTCGGTGGCAGTGTCGGTGGTGGTGTTGGCGCAATTCTCATCCTTCTTCTCGCATTGTTCTTTATCAGGAGGTCCCTTAAGAAAAAGAAACTAAACAATAATTACGACGGAGATATATTTGACCCTCAGAGATTCAGACCAGAGAATGGTGAAAATTTTGAAATAGATAACGCACCAACGCCATACGTTCAGCATCCCGCGACAAGTAGTATGGCTGGATCATCAGCTGGTGGTATGGCAGGTGTAGGTGCAGCAGGTGCTATGGCATCTATACCAGCATCATCTACCCAACCGCCATCAGCACATTCCGGAAGCACAAATCAGCCTATAGGAACTGCAAATGGAGCTAATAATGTCAAGCGTCCATTACAGCCTTCTCAGACATCTGCTGTCAATGTTCACGCCGACGCCGGGAGATACGCTGTCCAGAATGAGGACCCAGATAATTTACGTTCTGACATACCACCAACTTACGACTCTATCTCACGTTAGCTTTGGTCACTTATAGGGTTTTATTTCACTAATGTACCTTCTATTTATTCGATTATTACGTGTTACCTAGAGTTATTTTTATGACATGTTCAGGTACGATCTAGGTACGACAAAGGCGGCGAAGTAGTACAATGGTCGAGTACGTATTGTTCGGGTAGCATTTTCAATATAATCTGGGTTCAATTCCCAGCTTCGCCCCTGTGTACATGCTTTTCAGTATATGACATTATGTCGTTTTAAGGCAGTCAGACAGATGTGTGTGCTTTATATTAATCGCTGGAAAAAGGATGCAAGTGGAAGGACCCTCATCTCGATTAATAAATAGAGATATGCAATTCAGCGACTATGTTTGGTATTCGCCGAGTGTGTCACACATCTCATTGAATCTACATTTACATTTACACTCGGTTGAATGTTTAGTTAGAGTTTCACATCTGATAACTTTTGATACAGTGTATAGTGTAGTGTAGATCATAGGAAGTACAGCAAATGTCTATTTCTAATAATATCAACACACCCGTTAAAGCGGATGAAATGATGAATTTGGTGCTTCTAATTAACTTGTACTCTTATATTGAAGGTGTTGAACTATACTTAGCATCAATTGGGGTTCATACAAAACACTTTAAGGTGTATTCTTTGAATAATTGTCTATAATAATCTACTGGATTGAAATGCGCACATAGCAGCCGACAATGGAATTGTTGTGAAAATGAAATTTAGTCTTTGTTGTTGTTTCGTTATTTACTTTCCATTGCAACTTGTCTATCAGCTTTGTCTACACTACCATCACACATGAGCCAGATTTTAACTTAGCTAGAGATAAAGGTGGAATAGTTAAATGGAGCCAAATCATATTCGACAATTTATTTTTCATTGTCATTATCGTGTTGGTATTATGTTATTCTAACATTTACAATAAATAGCAGTGTAGGATTATCCGTTCAAATAGACTAGAAGCTACAGTGAAAGCCAAAATAATCAGCTGTTTGACCACTTTAAATTCAGCCTCCTAATAATTAACCACCCTCCCCTCCAAGTATGGAACATACAGTTTTAGTATATGCGAATGAGACTCGACTCAGCAGTTGTTTTCATCTGCGAAGACTACATGAAGTCGTTGAAAAATGGTTATCATAGCGAAAAGATCATTCTATACTTACTGTGAGCGTTGCATTCTTGCTAATTTGCCTTTTATTTATACTCAAAGAGAGGTATTGTTCCTCAGTGAGTTCTATGCTAATCGTCTGTTTGAAAGGCTGACTGATTGATTTTCACTTTCTCTTAATAACAAAGTAGTAGCTGATCCTGTGGATACAAAATGTGGACCTCCAGGACCGTAATAATACCACAGGAAGTTTCAACTTGACAATCACGGTGTATTATTTACTTAATACATTCGTTAGACGTATATGTTTGCTGTAATTTTAATTTCAAGCGCGTTAGCGTCGTATACCCAAGTATTGTTATTCAAAGTTGTCTCAAACTTGATCTTGAAAATTGAAAACAGACTTTTAGAAACACTCAACTTGGTGTCATATAAAAGTATACATCTCAATAATCAATTTTTTGTATAGCGACCTTCCAGTCAGGATGATATACGAGGTATAGATCACGATTTAGATAGGAACATCCTCGAGATCGGTAGAAGGAATATACGTTATTGCGTACGTTTTAATAATAGAGCTCCAGAGATAATCAAGAAGTCTTATGAAGGTATAGGATTGGACAACAGCTGACCTGATAAACGCATATAAAGACACTCGTTCGGGTGAGCTGTCTTGCCAATTAACTTCTGGAGTGATGGCATTGAGTGGATATGATTTAGATCAGAATGTTTAAATGTATGCACTCCCCATGATGATCATCTCGCTATTAAGCCAAGAAATCGAAACGGTATATCTCGGATCGAGATTAATGATGTCGGCCAGCTCATAAGCATGAATACGCGAGTTGTAGTTATAGATTTGTTACAATAGGATATCTCGTGAGATACGTTTTACATAGGATAATATCAGAGTCTCTCGAGAAAGCATTTTACGTTATTTATAATTACATCAGCGTTAAACTAACTGACTTAGCTCGCGATAACACTAAAATTGGTTGCAATTAGAAATCCAGTACATTCCTAGTTAAAGCAATACAAATCACACTAACAATGTAGTATTGTGATATATTGTTATGTAGACTAATAACCCCAGATACAGAAGATTTAGAGAGATATCTCGTAGTAAGTAAAATAACTCAGCAGTACTATATAAAATAAAGCTGCAATGTATGCACCTACTCGTTAAATAAACTTTGCTTCCATTTGTCTGCTATTTGACTTTTTTATGACAATACAAAGAAAAAAAAAGATCCTGCTACTTAGTTGAGAGTCACAAAAGATATTGTAAGAACTCAAAGCTCCTCCTAATCACTGTCGTCATTTCGATAGGGCTTCAGATAAACGTTTTAGAGGTTTCTGGTACAATTACAGGATAACAAAATTACCAACAAAGTCTACATGAACGTTCACAAATGATAAATTAAAATATTTTTATCTAATTCGTCATATTCTCGCTAAACTGTCTCATCAGACACCCATGAGAGGGAATGTACGGCGAATATCAACGAGTTACAAATTCAGGAATGTCCTTGGTGTGTAGATTAATACTAAATTACTCATAATACTAATGTTGCAGGCACTGGGTCATTTACTGTTGAGCCACCAAAAGCGGTAGGAATAGCGAGCAGTCGAGGGCAACGACTGTATCAAGAGGATGCACTATCCGCGAAAGTTCTCAATTTACCAATGACACCTTCAATGAAAGACAATCAGTGTGCGTATTTTGGGATATTCGACGGACATGGCGGTCCATTCGTTTCACAATACTTACGTGACCATCTGGCGAATTTAATTGAACGTATTAGTAAACGTGATTGGAGCCTACTTGATTATTTCCGCGTATATGGTCTGTTTAGCCTTCTCTGGCTGACGTTGCTGAAATGACGACAGGAAATTATTTCCCCTACGACAAAGGGCATAGCGGTGAACTGACTATTAAAGAGCGTCTCATGCTCGCTTTCTTGAAGGCTGATAAAGCTGCGATAACAGATGCACAAAATAGGGCCTACATGTGTGGCTCGACGGCATCCGTTCTTCTCCTACAGAGTTTAGATGACCCCCCAGCATCTTATGCATTTAGTGGACGTCTGCAAATGTCAACTGCTCACTGTGGTGATACTGCAATTCTCCTCGTTAAGGCTCACTCAGGCACTGTTGAGCGTCTTACAGATGACGACCACGCTGATAATATAGGCGAGGCAGCTAGGTTGAAACACTTTCGTGGTGCTCTCGTTCAGGATAGCTACGGTGAAAGTAGACTACTAGGCCAGATCGCGAACACTCGTAGTATTGGCGATGCAAAGTACAAATCCTGGGGTGTTACTGCTGAACCGCACACCAGAAGTTCAGAAATCGACGGGCGGAATTACAGTCTAGCGATATTAGTCAGTGATGGCATCCTCAATACTATATCTATACAGGAAATTGCTGATGTAGCTCGTTCGAAATTTGCTCAACAGCTTGTACGTGGTCGCGCAGCACAGGCAGCAGCGCAAGCAGTTGTAGATTTTGCCATAGACGTAGGCGCGGATGACAATTGCTCTGCGCTCGCTGTACCTCTCCCCGGATTTATGACCGCAGGTAAAGGTCGAGACAAGACTCGCGATTTACGTGATTATAGATTGCAGCTTGCAAATGATCCAGATAGTGTCAGACAGAGAAGACAGTAACTTTGTAATTTATGTATTATTCTATATCATCAGTTTACATGACTGCTGCTTGTTGATCACGCCATGATTCGAAACTGGTTAGCATCTCAGTCGTAATCCGGCGTCTGACTGCCCAGCACGCGTCGATAAAATGTTGCTTCTTAACCTATCATATATTAGCAGGTAAAAGTTTCACGAAAAATTCACTCACATGTTCAGCGTTGAGACTTTCCTGCATTGCCCTCATTGCAGCATCTTGACAGATACTGACTATTTCTGCACCACTACATCCTTGTGTCTGTCTATGTATTATATATGGACTTTCCGACTTGGCAAATACTTACCATCTTCGACAATTCGTCAAGATCTATACCTTCCTCGACTGTCATCTTGGCCAAGCGTAGTGCAAAGAGCTGCTTTCGAGCCTCTTGTTCAGGAGGTCCGACGTATCTAAATGAGTGTCAGTCGAGAATATCATTATATGAACAATGTACTGACATTATCCTATCCAGTCGGCCGGGACGCATCAAAGCAGGGTCCTTAGCGATGTTATTACACATAAGCAAGATCTAAACATAAACTCACTATAACTTGCGGTTTGTTTGTAGCAGCCAGGACAGTTACACCGTTGAGTTCCTCTATACCGTCCATCTTGGGTTGTCGTTAGTAAAATATTTTACAAGTAAGTGTCAACCCACCTCATTAAGCATACTTGCGACCATTCCAGAGGTAGTAGAAGAGTTGTCATCACGTGCACTGGCGATACTGTCAATCTCATCCTATTTATTTAGTTAGATTTATCATGAACAACAAATGTGACAGACAAAGAAGATGATAGATGGAGCAGCCGCTCTTGCTTTCGCGAAAATATCTCTGATAGCGCGCTCGGAACCACCCACGAATTTATCAAGCAGCTGTTAAAAGTATGAATATGGAAATATAAAATGGGCGAGATATACTCACTTCTGGTCCTTTAACAGCAAGGAAGTTTATGCCACTTTCACCCGCTAAGGCTTTCGCTGCGAGTGTCTTCGAACATCCCGGAGGACCGTAAAGGAGAACGCCACGAGGTGGGGTCAGGCCGAGCCTTACAAATGTGTCAGCATGTCTTTGAGGCCAGATGACACTTTGCTCGAGAGACTTCTTGACGTGCTCCTGACCTGCTATATCGCTGAAGCGAGTCTCAGGGAGCGTTAGCTGGACTGACCGCAATGCAGATGGACGGATGTGCGGCAAGGCGTCGACAAGATCTTGAACTTGAAGGTATGCATCAGTTTTTTCCTCTATAGAACGCTTGATTGCACGCGTGGAAGCTGCTCGGACTAATGATGAGAGATCTGCACCAACGAATCCATGAGTCTTTGTAGCAACACTGTGAATATCCTCGGCGGTTACATTTCGTGGCATGCTATTTATTTGTTTTGTGAGTATCTCGTAGCGTTGACTAGCATCGGGGATTCCTACTTCAATTTCGCGATCGAGACGCCCTGGTCGTCTAAGTGCGCTATCGAGTGCATTAGGACGGTTTGTCGTACCTATGAGGAAAACGCTTGGAGAGTTAGTATCCTTTCCGTTATTCATCCCGTCGAGCTCTGTGAGTAGCGTCGCGACAACACGTTTCTCAACTTCGCCTGTGCTTCCGTCGCCATCGCGACTAGGACAGAGAGTGTCGATCTCATCTATAACTACTATAACGCCCTTGTTTTGTGTGAGTGATCGAGCGTGTGTGAATACTTTGCGGAGGTTGTCTTCGGTTTCGCCGTGGTATGCTGAAGACAACTCGGGTCCATTTACGAGAAGAATTGGCAAACTCAAAATTGTAGCTGCGGAACGAGCAAGGAGCGTCTTACCAGTACCTGGAGGACCATGTAAGAGGAGACCTTTCGGTGGTTTGACCGCAAATCGGGTGAATAAGTCCGGGTAATTGAGCGGTAAGCCAATCAAATCAGATATCTCATTGATCTGCTTGGACAGACCACCTATGAGGGGTCTCTCTGTGGATGGTTCTATCAACGTGGCTTGTGATGTCAGAGACTCGTTCTGGGTGGATGAGTTAAGACGTATGGTCGTCGAGGGTGTCACTTCATATGCTCTTCTGTTGTCATTGAGTGCAAGGGTCGAAAGGCCGGTATCCAGGTCTAAAACCTTGAAATGGTTCAGCTTAGACTTGAAATGAAGAGAGAACTTGAATTCGGGCTTCAAGAAACGCAACTCAACGAGGAAATCTTTTATTAAGGCTTGCAGCAATCTAGATTGCCTATCATCGAGCTGTAAATCCGTGTCTATTGAAATGGAAGATATCGGGATAAGGTTGAGTTTGGACAAGTCAGTCAGAATTTCTACATTAGTAGGTTGATTAACACCTAGTTGATTGAATAAGGGTGTATGTACACCAATCAATTCGTCTTCGGTGTTACTTGGCCATGCAGATCCAACGATGAAGGAAGAATTCGCTTCTATAACGACTAATTGCGAAATTTGTAAGCGAATTTCTCTCAATTTAGTGTTATTTATATAAATTCTGTTATTCTGTCTATTATTAGCTGCATTCCCTATATTCTGTATGATCATTGTAAAAATTTAAGAACGTCAATGATGTCATATTAATTGATCACGTGTGCGATTGTTCTCGATTAATGACCGGTAAATAGTAGCGAGTTGTACATAAACGATCATGTCACATAGTCTCGAAGTGAGTGTAGAGTTCAACTATAGAGGACAGTGACTTAGACGAAGGCAAACAACCACAACATCTTGGAAGAAGCTGTCAACGTAGCCAAAAGAGTGAGTGCGACCGTTCAACTATAAGAGGAATACTGATAGACACCTCCTAGGCGAGCTTCGACAGCAATTCACTTAGTCACTTAGAATCATTAGCTGTGGGTGGGAAATTATTTGACACAATATAAACTGACGAAAGCAGAGTGAGAGAGCACAATTGGTGCACAAGCATAGAGAGTTGCACGACGATGACGCTGAACAGGATGTTACTAGCGTAAGTGGGGCTCTAAGCGACGACGGATCTAACAGAAAGATAGGTTCACTTGTATGGCCAAAGAGCTCGTGGATTATCAATTGGCCATGACTATGAACATCGTAAAAGCGTCAGCTCATAAAGTCAGAAGTAACCTCAAAATCGCGAATTTTCATTTCAGATTTCACCTATTTTCAGATTTTCTTGTATTTAACAAAGACCTATACATAAAAAGCTACAGAATGGCGTTTAGAACTTTGCGAAAGCCTTAGCAGCAGCCTTGTTCTTGATGACACGGAGAACGTTGAATCTGACGGTCTTTGAGAGTGGGCGGCATTGACCGACGACGACTTGGTCACCGACTTCGATACGGAAGGCAGGGGAAGCGTGGACTGGGAGGTTCTTGTGGCGCTTCTCGTATCTGTTGTACTTTGGAACGTAGTGAAGGTATTCTCTACGGATGACGATAGTTCTTGTCATCTTGGTAGAGACGACCTTTCCGGTCAAGATACGGCCTCTGATGGAGACTTCACCGGTCCATGGGCACTTCTTGTCGATGTAAGTGCCGGTGACAGCCTCTTGAGGAGTCTTGAAGCCTAAACCGACGTCCTGAGGTTCTGCTGTTAGATGACGGTACTAGTAAGATGTGGCTACTAACTTTGTACCAGCGACGGTCCTTGGTGACCTTCTTGTTACCGCGGGTCTTTGAGTTTTGGAAGATAGGTTGCTATTCAAGGTTAGTGATATTAACTAGAAAATAGCAACGCACCTTTGGGAAAGTCTTGAGTTGTTGTGCCTCCATCGCGCCTATCTAACTCTGTGCTGACTGACTGCCTGGAAGAAGAAGCGAAGTGAGCCCTCAGATTTTACACTCACGATCAAAAATTCAAAAAGTTTATAAATTTCTAACTAAATAATAGTTTTTATTTATTTATTCTTTCATTCATTCTTTTAATTTTTATTCTACAGGCTTATTATTTATGCTAGCTAGCTATCCACCCAGACATTCCTCGAGCAGGCGACGAGCTGGTTGAAGGCATCGTCCCGCCGTGCTACATTTGTTAGTCGCATCACTTTCACATCCTCTTCCTCCTCCCAGCTCAGCTCGAGTCCGCTGCTGACTTCGACTCCTACACGCAGGCTCGTATTCTTGCGCACAGCCACCAGGGCGTCCAGCTGCACTACAACGTCAGGCCCTTTGAATGGCTTGAAACGTAGCTCACTCGAGTTCAGCGCGAGCGTCCCTGGCGATGACTTCAGTATTGCGAAATGCGTCGACCTGAGAGGCAGATAAGCGACCCTTGATGGCTCCAGTCCAATGTGACGCTTGCTCTTTATTGATCCATTATCGCTCTCCTGCGATAGCATCTCAGACGTGCGCTCAGAGTCCTCGTCATTCCTGCTTGCCCAGACTTCTTGCGCTTGTCTGATAAAAACACCTTTATCGCCATTAATTACTTGGCTTATCATATCTGTGCCTCGCTCTGCTGCTTTCCCGCCGCGTTGGAGAGACGCCGCCATTCGTGACCACTTGCTACCGCCCTTCTTTGGGCTCTTGATGATTTCAGTGCTATCTGTGTTGTCGTTATTCGGATTGCGAGGTGCATCTGTCTTCTTTCTGGTCTCTTTCTTTAATGGGTCGGCGAGTACGGGAAGTGGTTCATTTTTACGCACGCGTTGGCGCATCACACTAAGCGCATACTGTGCATCCGTCGGAACCTCAGGCATATTCCATGCCATGCGCCTGTAGCGCGGGTAATTGATCGTGATTGGTATCCAGATGAAAATAACAAAACCTAGCCCTGCTAAGCTACCCCTCACTAGGGCAGCATGGGATATAAATTGCAGACCAATTAACGCTGGCAGTACTGCTCTGAGTATGAAGTTGCGCGTTGCTTTTGGTTTTCTCCAGAGGTATAAGCTTGGTTATTCACGTTAGAAGTACTATGGATTAAGTGACACACTCACTTCTTTAACTTTTCGATAAAGTCAGCTAAATCTCCGGTCACAAGCTGGATTTCACGGCCATGTGATTCAGTTATGGCTTTGTATGCTTCCTTCATGCTCTTCTCGCGTTGACCCGGGGCATTATTGCCGTCTACATCTAACCCAAACTCAGCCTCCAAGTCAACAATCTCCCTAGCGCGTTCCTGCTCATCTTTGCTTGACTCTATCTGAGAAGAAGATGATGGGGGGAAAACTTTCCTAGAGGTAATTCCAATCAGGACACCAGCGATGATTGTATTCAAGAGCATGTCCGTGAAAACAAGCGTAAGGTATATAGTTACGACTAGGAATGTCAATGGGCGGTTCTTCCACATAATGATATTTCCAAACTGTTTCATACCATCCATGACTGAGTTTGTGGACAAATTTACATAAAGACGCTCAACATTTGAGACTAACTTAGCGTAACGAAACTGCTGGTGTGGATTTTGGTCAAGTTCTACTGGTAGATATTGTTCAACTTTGTAGAGAAAGTAAGCCAACCCGTATGCGAGATAGTCTATGCGGTGCTGTTCATGAGAAGTGTCGTCGATTTCCTCCTTGCTCATATCGTCGGACTGATTTTGCTTAATGTCGTGCTCACTTTCCTGCTCAACATCAATCAGAGCGTCCTGGTTGTAAACATCCGCACTAGACCAGACACCCTCGTGGTCATGACCAAGTTTTGTGTCGTGTGGGATTTCAGTAACTGCTTCACTAGATTCTGCTTCCTCGTCCGCTTCTTCTTTTTGTGCGTCTTCTTTCTTTTTTCGCGCAGCTAGTGCACGCTCTTTGACAAGCTGCGCATCGGTTTTGTAGGCATAATCACCGAGCTGTGGTTTGCGGGAGTAGGATTTGTATGGCTCTGTCGAGTTATAGGCGGCTGAGACGGAGGATATGTGTCTAGCAAAAAATGACAAATAGTTCGCGATGTAGTTATCCTCTATGAGTTTTTCTAGGTTTGGTGGTATGCTATTATCCTCGTCTACTTTCTGTTGTAATCGGGATATCTGTTGCGGATGATTAGGTTTACTCCGTTCCTGGTCGTCATTGCATATGACCGATGGAGTGCGGGGATGGTTGGGTACAGGGGCTGCGTAAGATCCTGGCGGTAGAGTACTAAGTGCAGTATTTTCTATAGTACTGTTTTGCTTTTGGACTTCCTCCTGAGATAAGCTAAGAGCACGCTGGAGCTGTGTAGAAGGTTAGAATGGGCTGATAAAGTAGAATATTACTAACATCTCTATATTCTACGCTATCTAAGCTATCTGTTTCCTGTTTATCTGCTGAATTAGAGTCTGACATCGAAGTTTCTTAGTAAGAGAATACGTCAGACTAACGAGATATCCTCACTATAAAACTATTATACGTCATAAATAGTTATACATATTATTATCTCTTATATATCCCTACTTCGTTTCTTGGATTCACACTATCAAGTCTGTCCGTGCGTCTTTGCATGGAGGACAGCGACAACAAAAGAAATAAAATGGACAACGAAAAGAAGCCAACGAGATCAACGAAAGCCTGCTTGGAATGCAGATCGATGAAATCTCGCTGTAACGGTGACGGTACAAACACCTGTGAGCGGTGCTTGAAGAGGGGGGTAGCTTGCGTATACGAGCAGACTGTTAGGCGGAGAGGAAAGGATAAGCGTCCGCGTATCGTCACTCGACGCAACAAATCAAAGTCGAAATCTGATAGTTTCGATGAACCTGTGACGAAGAGACCGAGAACGTCTTTGAGTACGTCTACGTCTTCAAGCTTTGACGAGCAGCAGTACACGCATTCTCCGCAATCGTCTACTCCCGTTCTATCCACAGCTGCACGGCCCCCACTTACGAGTCATTCTCGCCAACACTCAAATGATCTTTTCAATAGCGTAACAACACCAGCGTTTCTATCGCCTAATACGCAATTTGCACACTTTACTCAGTTCGCTCCTCCGTCCCCGCAGTTTCTTATTAGTCCGAACACGAGTTATGAAAGAGAAACATTCTGGGATCTTCTCGTCAATGATAGATGTAATGTCAATCAATCGAAAGATAGGACGAAAGTTAACAAATCAATTTCTGACGACCTGTGGCTTGTCTTCTCTCGTTGTGATTTCATTGCAACACTTTTCAACATTAGCAATTTCTTCGACAACATCAACGACTCAGCTAGACGCGTAAATGTCGAACCTTCACTCATTCATTCTCTCCTGGCTATCAGTCATGCTTTACAGGGTCAATTTCAGATCGCTTATGTGATGGCAGACCGTGCCCATTCTACTCTTCGTTCAGCAATGATGACCGGAAGACTTACCGTCGGTATTGCACAGAGTGCCGTCGTAGGTAGCGCTTTTTGTGATTGCACACAAACTGATCTCACTCAGGTACTCCAATACTACGAATCTTTCCCACTCGGTACTTTCAATATTAAAAGATTAGCAGCACCACTCTATGCAGCAGATGCAGTTATAAAAAACCTCGCACTCACATGCCTCGATGCTGACAAAGTCGCTCACGTTTTCGATGACGATGGTATTCCTATTAGCACGACAGAGCAGGAAGTAATTAATTTTAACGATATGCACCTCCAGCCTCCGCTTCACTCGACGGAAGATTCGTCCACCTGTCCTTGCCAATCCTGGGCTCAGCCTTCGCATGTTACGCGGAAAGACGATGCCATCAGGTTTAGACATATACCCAAATTCGCTACTGAAAACGTCTCTGAGTCGCACATACACCAGGAGGAGATTAGGCGGGTTGTTTGGGGGACAGTTAACAACGGATGGTATCTCCAAATGTTGGATCCGCACGCCGTTGCAACGTTACACACTTCCCAGAGTTCGAATTATGGTGTCTTTTATACCGCCGAGTCATTTGTTTTGTCATTACCGGAAGAAGGATTGCGAAGATGGTCGAGATACACACTCTGGGCTTTCGTTGACCGCTTGAAATTGTTATGTCACGCCGCGACACGTCTATCGCGTAGTCTTCCCCCACTCGAGCTTCACATGCGAGCTAACAAAATAAGTGCTGAGGTTGACAAAATTGAGCGCGACTTGGCAAACCTTCATAGTTGTAACAGGGGCGTGCATGGATGGCACGTAAGCAATGTCGCTTTCATCACAAGGTTGATCCTCACGGCCAAGACGCGTCAGTTTTCGCATCCAGATGGTACTAACACTGGTCCTTCGGATTATTACACTAGACAACGGGCCCGCGAATGGCTTGATGCACACTCACTGATTTGGGATCATATCATCAATAAACAGTCGATTGCTAATCAGCCAATGATTTTCGTCGCACTTATCTGTCAAGCTCTTCGATGCCTCGATCTGGTGGCCTTGGATTCGGCTTTCACGAGAGCTATTCATGTCGCTAGAAACATTCTCAAAGGGATAGAAGAAATGATCGCAATTTATCCAACAAGCGAATCATCCGATCTTGATAAAATGATGACCAAAGTGAAAGTTTCTTGTGATGAACTTGAGAAGAGAACAATTTTAGCACAATGTCAACCTAATGACAGTATCATTCTTCAGAATATACAGTATATAAAAAACGAGCAATCATGACAAATTTTTTAAATATCCACGGGTTTTTTATATTGAATATTAACACCATTCACACATCGCCAAGAACATTTTTCTTATACAAGACAATTTACTCTACTGCATTGATACACGGACTTTTAGCAGAAATATTTCCCATAATAGTTGTCCAACTTACAAATATATATCTTTCTTGTATGTATAAACATGAATAAAGTGACAAAAAGAGAGTTACTCCGATATTAAGTATATTAGGTTACTTGTAAATTGCCCAGACCATTTGTTACATTATCGACTGGGCTGCTTTGATTGTTGGATGATTGATATTGTTGAATTTGACGTTTCTGCTGACCAGCGCGAACGCCGCCTCTTCTTACAAAGTCTCTCATCCGACGAACCTCCTCTTCAACTCTATCAAGTACAACTCCACAAAATGCTTCTCCATCACGCAGAAGGTCACCATCTGCGGCTGGTGGTGCGGTGAAAGCAGCTTCTAGAGAGCGCGTGGTCGATTCTTGGAGAGACGCGAAAAGCTTTGCCGTTGACCTTCTCAGTGCGGATGATGCGGGCGGTGGAAGCATGTCATTGTCATAAATTTCATCGGAAAGCATGTGCTCGTCATCTTCATCTTCGCTCTCGTCCATTGGTTCAGCGTCAGATACCCAGACCCATTTACCACCTTCAGCCATAACCCATTCTCTGTCCTCATCGACACCACAGTCAGGATCAACTTGGGTCGGTTTCCAGGCTTCTTCGACTTCCCATCTCTGCCAGTCGCTCGGTGGACCGACGTCTGCGCCGAGACCGAGTACTTCAACTAAACCAAGTCCGTCACGCTCCTTTCCCCAAATTTTACCATCAATTTCGAGTCTAGATAGATGTGGAAATAGTGGAAGGAAGTGCATGAAGTATGCTCTAAATGGCATACTCGTCGTATCATCAGCACCTTCGAGTGGAGGTGCAATGCGCGGGTTTCTGCTAGGAGGGAAGGAACCACAGAGTACCAAAGTGTGTAAATTGCGTGATGGGTGTATCAGATGAAATAATCCATGTGGAGATGTCCAGCAAACGTTGCGTACTTCCAAGATACGGAGTTCGCTGAGTGATGTCGTGGCTTCAGAGAGGAAAGACCGACCGTAAGCCGTCGAAGAATCCCGTATGTTTAAATTAACTAAGCGTAGGCTCTGCAACGATGGGTTTCGTCGTAATAACAGCGTTAGAGCATCCCGAGATACAGACGGGAGATTACTGAGGTTTAGCGAGGTGAGAAGAGTGATACTCTCGCTTCTAGGCGGAACAAGACTGCTAAGATCAAAGCGCCAACTTAGATGATTGAGTGAGAGGTGCGTCAACGTCCCCGGTAGATTTTCGAACAAACTGGGCGGTAAGTAGATGCTGGGGAGTGATAACTATAGACAGTCAATAAAGGCGATGGTACGGTAGATATTCAACTGACATCCAATCCTTTCAGGTTCTGAGCGGGCTGAATACATCGGGAGATCAGCCTGCCTAATCGACCATCAGCTCTGCCTCCAATAGTGGCTTCCCCGCGCCAATGACTGGCTTCTGTCCAATCGCCATCAACTTTGAACCATTTAAGCGCCTGCGATGGCGTCCAATCCTTCTCTAGATATTCACCGTATGCGACGACAGCAGCGAGCGTAGGTAGATGTAGCGCTGAAGGTGGAGGAGACGTCCGATAAAGAGATGTGTACACCGGTGGTGATTTTTTACTCGGAGGCGTCTGCGTCGGCATTTTGCTCGATATTTTCTCGTTGGTCGTTTGCGTGAAGGTGTGAAGGTTTAGAAGAGTAGAGATGCGTATAATTTTAGTAATACATTACTATTATGATTGTATATTTAGTCATTATAATCCTAGATCTCTCGTTTATCGCTTATCTTAATCTTGTTCTCTGACCACGAGATACTATGGGCAAATCTGATAAGTTATACGTGACACAGAGCGAATGGAGTGGGGTGAAAGGTCAGCATCTCAGTTCTAAAGGTGCACACAATTATTTGCAGCACGCAGAAGCCGGTTTTAAAGCTTTACCATTCGATTGTTGCGCTCTCAGTTTAGCGCCATTTGAGAACCCTGTTGTAGCAAAAGAGACCGGTACCGTGTATGATCTCGTCAATATTCTCCCTTATTTGAGAAAGTATGGTACAAACCCAGCGTCTGGGAATCCATTATCAACTAAGGACCTTATCAAGTTGCATTACCACAAGAATGCTACCGGAGACTATTACGATCCGGTTACCTTCAAAACTTTTAACGAGCATACCCATATCGTCGCGATTGCTACCTCAGGAAATGTATTCTCCTATGACGCAGTTGAGAAACTCAATATTAAGGCCAAATGTAAGATTTAAGATTGAGTATTAGTAGTATTCTAACAATTTAACTCAAGTCTGGGAGGATCTGCTCTCTGGCCAGCCCTTCAAGAAGACAGACATCATCACTCTCCAGGACCCACATAATCCTAGAAATCAAAATGAGCTTGATTACATACAGAACAAAAAAGCCGTCACCGATAAAGAAGCCGAGCAGGTTTTGAATGATCCTCTTGGAATGATCAACATGAATGCCACTGGTGGTGCAAGTGCAGTACTCAAGAAGATCTCAGATAACGTAGGCATATTCGATTGTTGAATTATTTGCTAATAAATGTTTAAGCAAAACAAAGATAAGGACATGCATGTAGGCCAAAACCTAGACAACAGTCATCTCGTGAAAGCACCAACACATTTTCCAAAATCTACCGGTGATACTTCGGATGTATCGCAAACAGGTTCCAAGGCATATAACGCCGCTAAGTATAGTACTGGTCGCACAGCTGCATCGTTCACTTCCACCATTCTCGATCCTCAATCGAAGAATGAATCGGCATTGATCGATGAGGATGAGCTTATGTTCCAAGAAGTTGAGAAACTTGCAGGTGCGCGCGGTAAAGACAAAGCCAAGGGTAAGGCTTATGCTAGGATAATCACCAACTTTGGCCCTCTTAGTGTGGAACTGCACTGTGAGAAGGCTCCAAAGACATGCTACAATTGGTTAATGCTGGCTCGTGGTGGAAAATACAATGGCGTAACCTTTCATAGGAATATACCTGGTTTCATGGTAAGTATTGTGTCATAATTTTGTCCGGTTTACTAAATTAGCTAAGATTCAAGGCGGCGATCCATCTGGAACTGGAAGAGGTGGTGAATCCTTCTATGGAAACCCATTCGGTGATGAGTATGACCGCAAAAATGCCTACAAGCATGATGCACGAGGCGTGCTTTCCATGGCTAACGCTGGCCCTTCGTCTAATACGTCACAATTTTTCATAACATATAGAGCTACACCTCATCTGGATGGAAAGCACACCGTGTTCGGTCATTTGGTTGGCGGTGTGGAGACCCTTTCTCAGCTGGAAACTGTACAAGTTGATAAAGCGACTAGTCGGCCAATGCGGACTATCAGAATGGAGGAAATTCAAATGTGAGTACCCGTAATTCGACTAACGTTCTAACCAAAAGAAAGCTTCACGGATCCATTTGAAGAATATAAAGACAAACTAGCCCAGCGATTGAAGAAGGAAAGAGGTGATTATGCCCAAGAAGAGTACAGAGCACGTATAAAAGCTGGAAAAGAGCAAAATAGAACAACATGGTACGTATTTATGCTTCTCATTATTTTCCTTATCTGTCATCAGGTTTGGTACCAACCTTGGTGAAAAGCAAACGCGATCACAACCGATCAAACATGATGACAACATGAAAGAGCTACTAGGAGGCACTGGTGGTGGTGGCGTAGGAAAATACCTATCACTGAAACGACCTGCGAATCCTGATCCAGCACCTTCGAAGAAGAAGAAAGAGAGAAGTAACTTTAGCGATTTTAGTACTTGGTAAATTATCAAAGCGTCGAGATATGTACAATTATAATGAATGGAATGATTATGCATAGAATCTCTCGTTTGATTAGAATACGAATGGCATTTAAATATCGCTGTTAGGAGGGTTTATTACAAACTCTGTGAGTCCGCGTACATCATCCTTCTCAACCTCGTTAAGCACTTTCTTCTGCTAAATTTTGTCGAGCGTCGATATCTCCTGGCGGAATAGATGATGGCTTGATACTTCAGGAATAGGCATGATTGAACATCCCTCATACTGTCCATCTATATAGAAGCATTCGCTTGACTCAATTTGTTTGTTCCCGAGAAAACGAACGCGTTCTACAATCTCGATGAGACAATAGGAGAAGAGTATATTTGCGTTACGGTTTGCATGTAAAGATTGCTTTATGTCTTGCAGATCTCCTAGGAGGGATGCATAGAGCTCGTTATGAACAAGACGGTAGACGAATTGATAACGAGCATTGAACGCTTCCCTGGTTGCTCTTTCGCGACCTCGAGTGTGATATCCTCCGTTGTATTCAGGTTAATCCTTATAATGTCAGCTGGCTGCGTTACCCCGTGGTAGTAGCTTGAATGTCCATTGAGCTTTTCGCTCCAATAAGAACTTCTGTTTCTTAGCAGAAGCTACCAGGAAAGGTGCCAAAAAGCTCTAGGCTAGATTTATTGCCTGTTTTCAATATGGAGAGTTCATAAACTAGAATTTTCAAGCAAAATATTCATAAACCGAATAATACAATACTTAATAAGGCCACTAAATAAAATTGCTCAGTTCATTAGTTGGAATGGCCAGGTTAATAGGATTATGATACGCCCCGTTAACCGCAGAAATGTCGATTGAGAGGACTTTTGACGGTTCTAACTAAATTCATCCTCGAGGAAGCGATATGGTGACTTTTTCTTTATTCATAGCAACCTCTTTCATATTCAACCATGGTTGTGATACTGCTAACTTCGGGTATGTTTTCGTCTGAGTGACGAACCTGTCGAGGTGAGCAGGTTTAATGGCTTTTAAACTCATGATAATGTAAAATTGAGGTCTATAACGTAAATCTCGCATCGTTTTGCTACGACTATCGCTTTCAAAACTGATTGGCATGCCTACATGAAGTAAAAGGGCGACTCTCCTACTTAAATATCAATCAGTTATTTATTTCGAATATCTATCTATTCAAGCTCAAACATCTATATTTTATAAGCCCATTTAACTCGGAATTGTTTGATGTCTTAATTTTCCCATCGAAAGCATCCTATGGTAGACAACTTGTCAAGCTCATGCAAATCTTTACTTGAAAACAAAAGTCGAAGGCTCAGTTGAAGTGAACTAAAATAGTTGAAAATTCTGCTCACTATTTATTACTTAATAAATATCATCTTGCAATCTAGCGAAGGTTACATTGACAGAGAGAATACCTCAAGTGGAATGAATAATTTTGAATTGACTTTAATAGCAGCCACTTTATGAACTTCACTATTGTTCTCCTTCGTTGTGTAAGATATTAGCGATTTACCTGTACTGGTAAGAGTAGGAGTGGGCTGTCGAACTATTTAATTTAGCATTGTAACTAGCGTTTTTTAGCCCTGAATATCCTTCAAGTTTTCAGCTTTCAGACTGAATCTTAATATTTAGAAGAGGGAGTGATGCTTATTTGCAGCATTATTCAAAATTGAATATCAAAAGTATGACACATGCCTTCACCGCATCATTCTTTTAGCTGCATGTCTGCAGCTCACAGAAGTAGAAATACGCACAGATGGAAACCTGCTACTCTGTTCAACTGATGCTGCTCCTCATCTCAGCATCTTACCGCTGGATTTTAGTAGGCTATCTTGGCGTTCAATAACTCAAGAAGCTTGGAATGATATTTGTATTGATTGGAGACCCTTTCGTTCGGCTGAGCGTTAATAGGTAGCCATACATGTGGTAGAAGCGCTTTTTCAGGATGACGATTGCAACTTTATATGTGTATATATCGAGTAGCTTCTTTTTAGTGTAATAAGTGTAGTATCTTATCAACTATCCTCTTTCATTAGCTAGGATGTACCTGTATCTGCTGTAGGCACATAATGTCTGACCATCGTGACAATAATCTCTTATATTTGAGAGAGTATATTACCACTGATGAAAAATTTAGGATTATTTTGTCGATGTTATTATGCTTTTATTTCGGTTTTTGAAGTATCGAAAAAGCATTTAGCTGAATAAAATTTCTAATATACCGTGCAACCTAAGTTATTTATGACAAGGGTAAGTTGGACACTTTCCACAGTAGACTACCAAATAAATTCCATTGAGAATGCTTCAAAGGATAATTTATCAAAAGATGTTAGGCTAACATTATCTTGATATACTTATTCGTGACCTTTCTTGACTTGATTTGATTAATCAGAGAAAGTTTTACTTACATGAAGCCTTTTCTTTGTTATTATTGTACGAGTGTTTACCAATGAGTTTCCTTATGTTGGCATTTGACTATTAACCAGT